>NC_081411.1:296267143-296439643 GCF_030272615.1 Cryptomeria japonica | reverse complement strand
ATGAGATGGGTACTAGCTTCCAGTTGTGGAAGCTGCTCAAAAGACTTGAGATTAACCATCAGTCAAGATGGTGAACTTATATATAGTTCAGTAAGAAATGACAAGCAAGAGTAGTATTCCAGTGCTCATTAATGCAGTTTGGCATAATGAATACTATAGGTGCACTTACACATTTAGTAAACAATACCTTAGTGTGAAAAGATTTGATGGGCAATGGAGCTTATAACACTTCTTAATGCAGATAGCCATATGTATAGAAATACATAGCTTCACTGTTTCATAATGTAGTTTGAAATTCATACAAAAATGTACAGTTTCATTTGACGGTGCAGTAGCATCATGAATGCTCTTAATACTTACAAAAACATAGAAGCTAATGCTAATGAGGGAGATAGCAGCATGTTGTCTATCTCATCTTTTTTGTAGTAAGGTAAGCATGTCAGTTTAAACCATGCTACAATGAAACTAGAAGGGAACAATTTACATCTAAAATAAAAATAAGGCCATTAACCTTAGGATGAGGTAGAGTATCGACCGATATAATCAACCATGCCAAACTATGGAGAACTATTGACTGTTTTTATATTTCATGTGATATTCATGTGTGAAAAAGGTCATTCTATGTTATGTCCTAATGGTCATCCTTATTTAGGATTTCATAAAAATAAGCATATGTCCTAAAAGTTCAAGTTGTAGCCATGAAGGGATATAATCATATGTAATCTCAATGGTAGATATCAGCTAATAAAGACCTATTATGGGCTACTTCTCAGGAGTAACAAAATTGGGACTGTGTGAAATATGAACTATTCAACTGTTGTAATTTAATATTGGTAAATTTGTATTGGACATTGGCTCGTATAAAAGAGGAATGGTGAATTCCACATATCTAGTAAGTATGGATTCATTCTTGTACTCATGAAAGAGCGGATTGCTAGCTCAAGGGTACAAGTATGAACTTAGTATTTTAACTAATCTAGGGTTTTGTCAAAGATAGGTAACACCCTAAGAGTGTAAGTCACCTCAAGTTTGTTGACAAGTATCTGAAAATTGGGTCCAAACATAAATTATGGCCAATGAGCCTCATAGAGTCAGAATGCAGTAGCTTAGAGATAGACATGAGGACCTAGTTACCTTCGAGAATTCAATCCAACCAAGAAGGATGATGAACAATTGACTTCATGAATTAGCGTGTTTGCAATGACATAAAAACCCTCAATCAAGGTGATGTTACTTTTGTAAGCATCAACTAGTTTGTTAATCCAAATACACAATCTAGACAGAGGTCATACTAGTTAGGGGAAGCATGTAGTGTATGACCAACTAGGGATCTGTGTAGGATTACCCTCCAGTTCAGATGGCATGAGTTAGACTTTTGTTACCTCCCTGTGAAGGGTCGGGCCAATCCAGTTGGATATGGCACGGGGGACTAGTAAGTTCGTGGTTGGAAAGAAAAGCGCCCTGATGATACTTTCCCTCCTTATTGGTCTGATGGTAAAGTTATGAGAGTTCAGATTATTAGCATCTGGACAAATGTATCTTCTAAACCTCTTTACTTTTAATTTGAAATGTTAATTTTTTAGTTGTATCTTCTAAAATTTCTTATAGCGTAGATCTCTAAACAATTCAAGTTTAAGTTCAATGTTATAAAAAAAAAAAGTTGCAACTTTTTCCCTTCTTTTCTGCTGAAAAGATGTAAAAGTTGTTATTTAAAATTTGCATAGGATGTTGCTTGTAACAAAAAGCTCAATGATCTGAGAGAAACCATAACTCGAAGAATCCTTAAAGTTAGAGAACAATGGAACTTCTTTGAGGGATTGTTTTGTTTAATTTGTTCATCAATCAAATCTGTTTTATATATATTGTTTCATTGGTATGTTGGTTACTTTGTTCTTAATTAAATGATACCACAATTCTAGCATACATTTTTGGTGCCCACCATGGGGCCCCTCCCCAAAAAATTTCACAATTTTCATGCATGTTCAAGTGCAGGTTTTCAACAAACAAATAAGATGTGATAATAGTTGCATCGAGACTATCATCAAATTGGAGAGATAAACCCTCACATATGTCCTCCAAATATGAAATAAAATCAAAGTGCTAACTTTCTATAATTGAAATACCCTATATCAAATATCTAAAGTGGTGATATGATACAATGTGAAATTGCAAGGTTGTGTGATTTTTTACACTAAAGATATATTATGTTTCCATTAATTTCTTGAATCAATTAGATGCAAGGAAAGAGAGGAGAGGGAAAAATATACAAGAAATATAAAAGTAAAGTAAGCATATAAATATATATATGTCGCAATGTAAATCGGTTTCATTATTACGTGGAGTGATAATCAAAACAACCTAAATGAATTGTGAGTTCAACACGGGGGCTGAAGATAAGTGTATTAATTCATGTAACATTTACCTTATAATCAAGTGTAAGAGAAATATTGCATCACCCAAAAAAATATTTTTTATTTTTGTTTGGTTTAGAGAATGAATTTTCAATAGGGGCTAAAAATAATAGGTTTTCTATTTTTGGTAAGTTGTCATTTGAGCACATATGGAACTAGAAATTTATTTAAAAATTTCAACTAGTAAAATATCTTATAGTTAAATATAAACCATATATTATTTGGAGATAGTCACCTATTAAACTTTCAAGGTTCAAAAATCCTATAAAAATATTCAAACTTGAATTTTGAACCATTGAATGAGCTTTTTGAGTGGCCAAAAGAAGTCATTTCACAACCCAGAACAAATATTTCATGAAGAACTTTGAGCTCTTATGTTTTTTTTTTAAATGGGCTCAATCGAATACTTGGATCAAAAGTCATAGCACCAAAAAGTTGATCTATTTTGAGGAGGGGATTACAAATTCATACTATTTAGGAAAGCACCAAATGTGATTGAGGGTCTATTTTGGGAATATTCTAGAATAATAATTGTAGTCATACTTCTTGGTTATGCAAATATTGATTACTCTGTTGGAGTTGAAAGGAAAATCTCATTTATGGGCTCAATGAAATCAGGGGTAAATTTTATGGTTGAAGAGTTGCATTTTTAGTGTTGTTGCATGTTGTTGAAGACTAGCATGTTTTATTTCCTTAATGTAATGTAACCCATATTCCTTTAATAAGAGGCATTAATCAATAATTGATGTAATTTATATATTTGAAGTTGTTATTTTGCAGATAATAAGAAAATTTGCATATTGTCATATCTTATGCTCCTTTAATGTTGTTGTTTGTTGTGTTGGACTTGTGTGAATATTGTCATTGATGTCAAATCAATTATTTGGTTTGGTCTCGATGGTATATACAATTGATATATATGTATATGTGTGCAGTTTTGATATTGCTATGGGATATGATGTAGTAAGGTTTAGATAATCTTTTGGAGTCATTTCCAAAAGATCCTCATCTTTGAAATCCCAAGTTATGTTTATTGTGGTCCTGGTATATGTTATGTGTTTTGGTATCTGCTATTTCAGATATGTCAATTGTATTTTTCATGTCTCATGGTTCAGTATTTCTAGTACGCATAGTACTTGTGTTTTGGAGTTTGGAGTTGCTATGCCTGGAGTTTTGTATTTTTGGATCAGTATCTATGGGTCCAATTGACCCCTATCTCATTCTGATAATTAAGGTATATGCATAGGTGAATGAATGGTGTAAAGGAAGTGTGTAGAGATCTTGCGAAGGCTAGCTTGGTTATCATCTTATGTTTAAGCCTTTATTGGATAAGGTGTTGATCTGATAAGTGTATTACTTGGGCTTGGCCAACACATTATGTGGTTGTGTAAGCTTTCTAGTATATATAGAAGTGTATGAATGCATGGATGTATGACATGGAATGATTGGTAATAAGTAGTGTGTGAAGTGCAAGTTATAGACAACAAAGCAATTGGAGCAAGGTTAGAGTAGCAGATAGTGTTGCAATAATCCTTCACCAGATCTGTTGCAAGCAACTGATTTGGTAGAGCGTTGTAGTAATCCTTCTCTAGATTGGCTGCAAGTGATTGTGGTTAGTAGTACAAAGATCTTTCACCGGATCTATTATAGGTTTTGTGAGTTATAATCTGATCTTAACTAGGTGTAGACGTATAAAAATGACCATATTCCTAAATGAATATTTAATGTTCATTTTATTCTCATTCCTCTATTTAGTTAAATCTAATTTAATTAAATCATCCACATTCCTCTATTTGATTAAATAAATTATTCATTTTATTTATTTAAATTCACTTAAACCTTTTACATCATTCAATTGAATAAATCATTTTATTTAATTAAATCCCTTCTCTACTTTTAATTAAATAGTTCACCCCAAATAAATAAATCTAATTTATTTAATCCTCCACTTACAACCACAATTGAAATAAAGTAATTTATTTTAATTAAATTTTATTCTCCCACACCCAGTTGCATTTTCCTACATCTCCCACTTGCCTCCTAAACCCCCTTCCTAAATTCTTCTAGAACCCATCTAATCCTAATCAATTAGCCTAAGTCCTTCAATTATCCCCTTTCCCTAAATTGGAGGATGTCACTTCTCAAATTTGGAGTAAAGTCTTCCAAAGGCATTAAAGCCTTTATGCCTTAAACAAGCTAACTTGTTGAATACCCCCAAATTTGGAAGGACTCTTACAAATTTGTCCCCAAAGTCTTTCAAACCATTAATGGTTAACTAACCCTTTGTGGCATGGTTAGAGACTTTTTGCCTGGCTCAACCCGCATCTAACCCAGGGATCTCATCAAGCATTCATTGATTTGACCATGGTTATCTCCTTAACCCTTGCACAAGAGTTTACCTCTTGGGTAAAAGCTTTTTCCAATGGATAAGCCTAACCTAACCTTAACCCTTACCTCCTAAGGTAACCATGAGGTCTTCTCAAGCATTTAATGCTTCTTACATCTCCTCTCAAGTAGTCTTATGTTGACAATTGTCACCATTTCATTGGTGAGGAATGTAAACATGGATTGATAACTTTCAATCTTGACCATCCATTGCCTTGATTCTCCTATAAATAGAGCTCTCATCCCTCCATTTTATAATCCAAGTCTTTAGCATCATACTTATACTCATTTTTAGCAAGCATATTAGCCTCTCTTTGGAATAGAAATAAATCTAATAATCATTTTAGAAGCATTTCTATCATCTTAGTTAAATCATATAACTAGTATATCATGTTAGGATAGTATTTTTACTAATCTTGTCATCTTATCATCTAGTTTAGTTCATTTGTTAGAACCATGCATAGCTAGGATGCATTCATACTAAATTTGATCTAAAATATGCCTCATTCTTACATTTGTCATCCCTAAGTCACTTTTCTCAGTAATCTGAGAGCAAAGGTATTGGCTTGAGGGATCTTGTGAGATAGAGAACAATGGAACACCCCTTGGGAAGTTGAGCTATTCCTCATAGCTCCATAACTTGCACCAAGAGTCCCATAGGTGTGTGGGCAAGTCTTTGAATAATTTTCATAATTTTAGTTTCATTCAACCACTTTTCCTGCATACATTTCTGGCACCCACCGTGGGGCATATCCCCATTAATCAAATTGGTTTTTGAATATGACCAACTTTGCAGGTACGCAGGAAATGAGAATCAACACGTAGGGAACATCTCTTAGCGCATCTGGTCTACTGTTTAGCGCATTGGACTCATCTCTTAGCATGTAGGAACCCCTCTTTAGTACATAGCATTTTAAATATTGTTTGTAGCTTTCAGTGCCTGAATTTAACAGCCCCGCGCATCTGGCAAACAGTTCAGCACGTCGGGTCTTTTTGATAGCGCATTGCAGGTTTTCTGTAGCGCATCTAGTGCATTCTATAGAGCATCACAGACAGAAAGCAAGAAATAATTTGTAACAAAAACCTCAAATTAGACTTGTGGAAGTCCACGAAACCATCTTTTTTGCTAACTGATTAACTGGTTTTCTGTAGGTGACTAACTGTTTGATTGCAGGTTGGGAGGTTTATTTTTACTTAAGGATTGAAGTAGTTTAATTTTTTTTTACTAACTTTGCTAAGTTAGTTAAAAATTAAAACTTCTTTCATTTCTTATTTAACTAAAACTGAACTCGCCTTTTACTTTGGATACCTAAAAAGAACAACAACAAAGAATATTGTTTGCTTTCTTAGGAGAAAATCTTCATTTTAGGCATCTAAAAAGAACCAACAAAATTTAATTTTTGCAAAGAGCTTTAAAAAGAACCTCACCATCCTTTGGTGTTTAAAAGGATCAATTTTAATTTTGCAAAGTAAAAGAACCTCACTTGTCAAATTTTATTCCAAGTAAAAGAGGGAAATTCTTCCCCTTTGTAGATTTATTTTTGTTGACCAAAGTCAAAATCTTTGCTTTGTTGACCAGGTTTCTTTTCACTAGATTAGACAATCACTGATTTGGGGCAATAAAATAAACACCATGCTTTTATGGAGCAATATCTCCATGTAGACTTTAACAAATCATTGCAAATAAAATGATAAAAAGAACACTTGTGTGCCTTGCTTCGAAAGTGGAAGGTATATGCTCGCCCCTTAACTGGGTGATCAAAAAGCCAAACTACTCTTACGCTTTCAATGTTTTAAAAGCATTTAAATCCTTTAGCAGGCCTGCCCTCCCGAGGAGTTAACAACTCTTAAAGTCATTCTTTGGTTGGTGTGAGGGGAACAACCTAAGTGGGGAACGACTTTGACGCCAAGTGTTCCAACCCACTATAATCAAAAGTGGAAGGTGACGAAAGTCATTTTCAACAGTTGTGCGCAACAATTAGCCTTCCCCCAGTATCTTTACGATACGTAAAGCCTTTATTCTAAAGGTTGGGAAGCCTCCCGAGGAATTTTATCACTGACGACCGAACAGGAAACCTGATTACGAACCTTAGCATTAGAAACTTTGAGCCGAGTCAGTATCCAGCCATTTGCAATATCATAGTGCAAGGGTGGGGAAGAATCCACCCCCAAGATTACTCACCATATATCTCCCAAGATAACTACTCAATTATGAAGCAATTCACTTTGAGTTAATTTCTAGCAAAAGGCAAAAACATGGGTGCCCCCTATGGGGTGACTAGGTTGTTTGAGCTAACGGAGTATCGAGACTAGTGGGCTATGGTATTATCGATGACCCTTGAATAAAGAGTCTGATTGAATTATATTATTTGTAGCAAAACCTGTTAAAACACTGGGGGTTTGAACACATCCTCGTAGAATATACACTCTTTGATTAGACTAAGCAAAATGGTTATCTCTTTTATGTTGTGTTTTCATGTTATACTTTAGAAAATCATCCATCACAGTTGAGAAAAAATTAAAAATCACAGAAAAACCACCAAGACAAAACAACCAGGGTAGTTTAGCGCGTAAGAGAAACATCTTAGCGCTTTGAAACCATCTTTTAGCACGTGCAAGCTCAACATAGCGCATCAGTTTTGAATTCTAGCTCATAAACAATCCCAACATTCAACAGTTCAAACCTTAGTGCTTGTTGAAAACAGTCTAGCGCGTTGGAGCAACAACTTAGCGTGTTGAGATCAAACATTAGCGCGTTGAGGTCAATATTGATAGCGCATTGGTAGGACATATTAGCGCATAACTTTCAAAAACAAATCAAAGCAAACAATCCAAGTTAGCACGTAAAAAGGGAAGCTTAGCGCGTTGAGATCATTCTCTAGCGCATTGGAGACATTTGATAGTGCATTGGGTTCCTGGCTTAGCGCATAGCCGAAACTGAGAAAATAGAGAGCTAAACAAAAACATTTTTTGAAAATTCTAAAAATAGTTTAGGAAGCCTTTTTTCCTCACTTAGACTCCATCAGACAGAAATTCAAAATCAAAGTATCAAAACTACTCCAAAAGCAAGATTTCCTTAGAATAAAGTTGTCAAAAGCCAAAAACTAGTCAAAGGATTAACACATCTTTCCTATCAGAATCAGGTAACACCATCACACGTATCGAAAGGTCCTCCAATCAAACTGATTTTATTCCAAAAACATACTTGTTTCAAACTCAAAGTTATCAAATCGAGTTTCCATATCGGGAGAGCTCTTATTCCATAACATTTGATGTACTTTATCGTGAGGGGGCATCTAAACCTTCATTTTAATAAAAGTAGACTTAAGTTTCCAAACAAGATATCTCGAATCCAAAACAAATCAAAGGAAATCATTGATCACCCATGCATGACTAATCCTCATATTTTGAGAAGAAAGAGTATTTATCACAACACCAAGCCAAGGAAACAACAACCTAGTTCTCACAAACTTGCTAAAAGGAATAGGTTTCTATACATCAATCACCAACTCTTCAAATCTCATCGAACATTCCTCTGTCATATGCGCTTGTATCTTCAAGAAAAAACCAAGGAATTTGATGAAGAACAATTGAGGAGTAGAGCATTCTATCAAAAAGCGGCATTCAGCCAAAGCTTAAATCACGGAGGAAAAATCAATCTGGCTTTCTTCCTAGACATTTGCATTACTTACAACGTACCTCAAGTAGAGCCGCCAACTCCTGAACAAAACATAGAAGAGGAATTCATTCCCTTCATCATAGAAAGTTTCTATTAGATGCCCGCTATCACTCACTCTCAACGAAACAAACAAAGCGAAACACAACCAGAGTCCAGTATGGGGCGAATATTATCAAATCCCTTTGACTATCCAAATCTAGAAGACACAAAGATCACTGAAGAACTCCTTCAGGAATGCCAAGCAAGTGCCTCATTTCAAACACTTATGGAAAGACTCATAGAGGCTAACAAATAAAAATACCTACTCATGCTTGCAAGCAAAGGAGTTAAAATTCCTGAAGACTTTGATACAAACACTTTCAGAACAAGGTCTCGACTCTATACTTATCAAGAACAACAACGAGAAGAGGACACATGCGACCCTAAGCAAAACATACCTGAGCAAAACATCCCTGAGAAAAACATACCGCTACACACACCATTCCAAACTAGAAACAATAAGAGAGAAGAACTCTTCCCTCGGCAAACAAATGCACCCTTGGTTGCTCTTACACAGCAAATGCAAATACAAGACATGCATTTGTTTTTGCATTTGTTGCAAAAACAAATGCAAGACATGCAACAAGGATCAACAGTACAATATTCCTTGAATGAAATTTTTCCTTATCCTTTTGGCAGAAGGTTAAACATGGTACCTTTTCCCCCAAATTCAGACATTCCCAAATTCGACAAATATGATGGGAAAAGCGTGATAACTCAATCATGAATGGATAGTACTAACCCGGTACTGAGAGGGGGGGTGAATCAGTGCAGACAAAAATACAGTCCTAAACCGGTTTGACAATAGACACTTCAAATGACTGGCAAATAGTGACATCGGTTTGAAACAGAGTGCAATCGGTAAAGCAAAGAATGACTGAAACAAGCATTAACCGGTTACTCACTCGGCTTTTCACTCAACTCAAGACTATACCACCATTTCACCCTTATGCATAAACAAGTAATCTATCATAAGACCATAATAACATCTAGTTCAACATGTTTTATTGACAGGCATAAAACACAGAACCATCATATGCTTGACAGACAATAGCAAAGCATCACACATGACACATATTTTTCACATGGAAACCCAACTGGGAAAAACCACGGTGGGGATGAATACCCACAAGTTGTTTTTGAACTCTTTAGAAGTCCGTTATGTTAGAAGCCTTGTCCGGTTAGAGACATTACAATAGGTTATGCTAGGAACCGATCCTGTTAGGGATCACCCGGTTAAGGGATGGCTAGAATACCCAGTTAAGGGTTAAACCATGTTAAAGGTTACCTTGTTAGAGATTTCAAGAACTCAATAGCTAAAGGATTTCAAACTCAATAGCTTTGAATTACCCTATTAAAGGATTTACAGCAAGCCGGTTAAGGCTCCCCTGTTAAGGGATTTTCCAACTGTTGAGGTGGTTAGAGATCAACAGGTATTACAATGATCTGGTAATAACACTCAATGCCAATGCAGATCCGCTCAAGCTCCTCTTCACCTTTTGCACTTACACTCTACAGGTATCACTTCTCTCCTTTTGGTCTGGCAAGAATCACATATCCCTTCTCTTGGATACACACACGCAACTTTTTCCAACAACCTCAGAAAGAGACACAACATCGACCTTATAGGAAAACAGATAGGTCGGTAGCCTAAACCCTAAACCTGTTAGGTTAAGGAATTCAAATGGTTCCATCCTGACCGTTGAGCACACTACATTAAATGCAGCAGTTCTTGATCCAATCTCAAGACATTCTCCATCGTCCATTTCCATCGATTTTATGGCAGCTGATAACCCATCACACATTATCACCGTTTTACAGACTTCTCACATTCCCGAGGTAGATAGGAACAATCTCCTTCATGCAAGATCCTTCATGCGCACAAGGCTTATGTGGCAACATGATCTGTTCTTTGTTACCATGCTAACTCATCACACAAAGTCACCGATTGAGCCACACAAGGCTTGAAGCACTTAAACTGGAAACCCTGAAGTTGAGACTACCAATCAGTACTCATACAACACTTCCATGTGTCGGTTCCCATAACTATATGTCGGTTCATCATGAACAAACACACCGCTTCACTTTGGCACAAATGTCGGTTCACATTGTTCTACCGGTTCTCTCATATGTCGGTTCTCACTTCTTCAACATATTGAAATCAATGACAACATACAATGTCATTATATCCTCATACCGGTTCACATAATGCCAACAAAGTGATCCACATGACCATGTTCAGGAATCTTGTACCATGAGACTGGAATTTGCCCATGATGACACTTATTTAATGAGATTATTCCCAAGAAGCTTGGGAGGGCAAACAATGGAATGGTTATCCAAAATCACACCTCCTGTCAGATCCTTTGATGAATTAGTCAACAAATTTATCACTCAATATTCCTACAGCATTCAACATGCCATCACCATGCTAGATGTCTACAATACCAAACAGAAGAACAACGAAACATTCATGGTGTTCCTTCAATGTTGGTGATGAATGGTCTCGAGATATCCTCAAGATGTGCCTAAAAAGGAAAAGATAGAAATTTTCAACAATAATTTGAATAGCGAGATGAGTTACTTTCTCAAACTCCAATGCATACCATCTTTTGTCAAATTAATTGAAAATGGCATCCAAGTAGAAGAGGCATGTGTTGGCATTTTTTATGTTTATGTTGTGATTGTCATTGATGGACACACACTTGTATTGAGATTCTCTTTATATGTATGAGTTAGAGTACAACTGGTATTTGTTCCAACCGGTATGTTGTATTATAGTCTTTAGACTATTGATGTTTTGCAGAATGTGTTTCCCAGTCTGAAGAGACATGTTGACCTCAAGCGGTACGAGGGATTAAAGTGGCATAACACATTTCTATCAGTCTTCATTTTTGTCAAACTGGCAACCGACATTTTGCATGAACCGGTAATACTTTGTGATGAGTTACCAGCCACCGATTGTTTGATGGTGCTGACACTGTAGCGATGCTTTTTGTGACGTATTACCCAGTATGTCTAGGTTCATTGAACCTAGGAAATTGTAATGTAATCCTATTGGACCGACATGAAATCAGTTTCCTTTAAAAGGACATCATGTCTAGGGTTTTACGTTGTTGTTATTGTTGTTGTGAAAGTTGATATTGTGGCTAGGGTTTAAGGTGGTTGAGGAGTGGGAGAGATTATGAATATGTAGAAGACTGCAGTAATGCTATAGCACATTAAGAGCGAGCTATCAAGGATCTAACCGAGCAGTCTGTGCTATTAGCTAGATCAAACACTTGTTGATTACTCACATCTTTGACAAGTCTGTAGCCCTTAACCGGGTAGGCCCAAAAGCCTCTTATAAATCCTCTAACAAGGTGGTTCACATCTGTGGATCTAAAATCCTCTAGCAAGGTAGTCTTTAATAGGACTTGTCTCCTAACAGAGATTGAGATTCCTAACAAGATTTGTTCTGGTAAAGAACACTGTAAGACCTTACCTGGTCTGACCTTAACCGGTCTGGTTCCTATTCTACAGATAGTGACTTGTGAGTTCCATCTCACCGTGGTTTTTCCCATTTGGGTTTCCACGTCAAAATATCTTGTGTTATGGTGTATGTGCTTCTATGGGTAAATGCATTATTAGCTATTTGGTTTGCATGTTTGTTAACTTTGTTTGTTAAACTGTTTTACCGGTTTACTGCTAGTCTTGCAAAGTGTTTAAGATAGAAGATTTTTGGCATACTAATTCACCCCCCCTCTTAGTATTCATCAATCGGCATCAGAGCCAACCTTTCTATAAGTTTAACCACTTGGAAAGAGATATGGGGGAATACACATTGAGGGAACTTACCCACTGGCTCACTCAGTCTGAGCAAGCCTATGATGATCTTTTGGTCAAATACAAGGAATCTCAAGCAAAAAGAAGAGAACATGCAAAAAAGCTAATGGAGCTATCTGAAAACAGTTTTTCAGATGAAGCAGACATGGAAGCCCTAATTGCTAAAGTAAATAAGTTGAATGAATCAAACTCCAACCTGAGAAAGGAGTTGGAAGGACTGACTATCCGGATGTGTCAAGAGCTTGAGAACCGGAGAAAAGTTGAAGACCTAGTGAAAGAAAGAGATCATGAGATCTCCAAGCTGAAACAAGAGATAAGTGCCCTAAATGCTCAACTCCATGCAAGCACAATGGAAAAGGAAGACATGCAAGGAGAACTGAACACTGCCATCTCTGAGAATGAAAACCTATTGGAAACAAATGCTGCTATTTCCAAAGAACTCTCTGAGTCAAAGGAAATACTTGCCAAGTTCAGCAAGAGTACTGTCAAGCTAGAGCAAAAGCTTGAATCTGCCAAACCGGTCAAGAATACCAATGGACTTGGTTATTCCAGTCATGAGGAAGGTGAGACCTCTAGTACAAATGCTGGAACATCAAAGAAACAACCGACATCAAAGGATAAAGGTAAGCAAAAGTTTAAACCTATTTGTTTCAACTGTCTTAAAGGACATACTACAAATGTGTGTCGGAGTAAGGCTTACAACAATTTTCCTTATTTTCTAAATGATAAGCCTAGATCCTATAGATTTGATGGTAACTGTTATGCATGCAACAAGTATGGGCATAGAGCATCTGAATGCAAGTCTGTTATGAATAACACTGGAAGATATCCTCAGAGGACCCAAAGAGTTGGTCCCGAACCTTTTGTGAACCGAAATCACAACCGGTTTAATGCCTTCAATCATCAGCCAAGAAGCGGTGGTTATCAAGCGGCAACCAGATGGAGAGAAAATTGTATGATCTGTCATGGTCATTGTCATATTGCTGCAACATGCAGAAGGAAGAATGGAAACATGAACAATGCACCTTGGAGAGCACCTGGATTGGTCTGCTATCACTGCAACAAACTGAGTCACATTGCTAGATTCTGCAGATCAAGAAAGAGCATATCTGATGATATACCAGTCACTCTAGAAGGAAACATTGATGTTGACACTGTTCAAGTAGACATGAACAAAATCTGGAAGGAGAAACTAGCAGTGTTACAAGAGGAACCGGTTTCTGCACCTAGTGTGGAAATCACTGAACCGACAAACTGAGCTTCAGAAAAGCTTAAGGGGGAGCAAACGGCAAAATGTTTCTAACCCCCGGTTTACACCGATAAAAGACCTTAACGGGTATGTTATACCTGTCATCTGGCAGAAGACTGGAAACAGTAAAAAGGCAAATTAGGGTTCACACCCTAATGAAGGAGCATTAATAACGGTAGGTGAGGAATATGTATAAAAGCATTTTACAAATCATTTCTCACTATCAGTTTTCGAGCGAAGAAAAGTTTTTCAAAGAGCAGAGCGACGAAAAGGCGATTTGAATAGAGATTTTGAGAAATTGAGAAACCGCAAAGGAGATTCAAATTCAAACTGGAAACGGCCAAGTGGAGAACTCAAAGCGGTGATTTAGCAACCGACAGAGTGTGAAGTGAAGAAGAATCGGCAAGCCCTAATTTCACGTGTTTCAAAAGGTATTTCTCAAGTTCTTAAGATTTCTACCATGGCTTCCGCATCTCATACCAGTTCTAGTGCATCTGTCGAGTCTGCAAATTTTATTCAACGGAAGTCCAAGTATAATGCCCTATCACAAGTTCTGACTAGTGTGATAGTAGAAGAGGGAATTTCTGACTACATAGATTGCAAAATAAAAGACCTAGGGTCTCTAGCTATCCACACCCAATTAGGTTTATTTTGCGGTAAAGATAAGAAGATCAAACCGGAGTTTAATATTTTGGAGAAGAAAAGGCTCCACAATGCTATTTACTTCCTGGAAGATTTCACAGAAGATCATATAAGGATCATTCTGAGCAGAGTCCATGGTGATAAGATGTACCTAGAAAGAACACATGACATCACACCATAGGCAATTCATGCAGTCACCGGATTCTACAACACAGGGGAAGTGCCAGCCCTAAGAACGGTAAGCAAAACTGAAATGGCCAAGCTCACCGATTCAATGAGCGATTCACGAGGCATGACAGTCAATTCTATCAAGGATGATCTGGTGAAGTATGTGTGTATGGTGATTGGATACCGGATATTCTCAGCCAGTAGGATTAACTTTGTATCTGCTACAGCGGTAAATGCCGCTTACCGAATGATAAAGGAGGATGCATCATTTGATCTGTGCACCGGTATGTAGAGACAACTCCTATTGAATCTAAAGGCGATCAAACAGGATAATGCACTTAGGTTCAAATTTGGACAACTACTAGTTGGGTTGTTCTTCTATTTCCAAGGCTACTTCCCAAGAGTAGGAGATGTTCAGTGGTCTAGTGACCAACCAGTAACCAAGTAAATCAAGGAAAGCATTGAAGCACTTGGAACCGGTTACCCTGTTATTCTGAACAAGTATTTTGATGAGTTTAGAAGGAAGATGAGCCAAAGAGTGAGGATATCAGGTGACATCATCAAGAAATATGAAGATGATATCTGCTTCACCATCCAAGTAGATAAATGCATAATGGAGGTTGTTGAGCCTAGACATGAAGAAGTGGAGCCAATGGGCTATGAGGTGATGTATGATATGCTGGAAGCGTATGCCTCTACCCTTATTGCCTCACTGCTTGAACCTAAGGCAAAGAGAACCAGCACCTACCTAGAGAGGTTAGCACCAGTTGAGGAACCACCAGTAATGAAAGAAAAGGAACTGGTAGTGAAGAAGGCAAAGGCAGTGCCTGCAGCATCTGCACCGGTTACTACTGGAACTCCAAAAGTGACCAAGCGGTCACCAGCCAAGAAAAAACCGGAAGCTGCACAAGCTAAAGTGTTATAGAGAAAGAGGAAGACAAGGAACACCTCTCTAGACTCAGAAGAAACCTTGTCTGAGGAAAAGCCAAAGAAAACACGTCAAGCAAAGAGGAAGACAAAGGATGAACCGGCATCATCTGCACCGATAAATATTGATATCTCCTCCTACAAACCTTTGACACATTGTCAAAGAACTATCAAAAACATTAGGGTAAAAGTATTGAATGATTTAATTGATTATTTTGATGACTTTAATGATGATGAAAAGGAGGTGGTGGAAAAAGAAATAATTCAATATTTATGTATTAATGACTGGTCCCCTTCAAAAATTAGATTTGAAACATCGGATTCTTTGTATAAGTCCTTAGACAATAAATGGCGCATTGCCATAGAGAAGGAACAGGAAATAAGAGAAAAAGTTTTTGCTGAACACTTTCTTGATGTATCAAATTCGGAACTGTTCGATGTAATGAATAAATACAAAGTTCTTTTCTTCATGAGAAGAAGAAGACTCTTGTTACTGGAAGGAAAAGGTAAGGAAGTGCTGAAGGATACACACACTCGTGCTCTAGATGCTCTAAAGATGCATTGAGTGGATGAAGCCAACCGGCAAGCTGAGAAAGAACCGGTTATATCCAAACCGAGTGAAGTACTTGATGATGAAGGAAATCCGATTGATGAACAGGTCGACACTATTGATGTCGATGCCCTGGATGAAGAAGATGTTACCCAGAAGATACCATTTGAGGCAATAGGACAAGAGCAACAGGCTAAATAGGAAGCGGCAAAGGAAGAGGCAAAGAAGAGGAAGAAGGATGAAGAAGAGAAGCGAAAAAAGGAAGAAGAAGAGAAGCAAAAAAAGGAAGAAGAAGAGAAGTGGAAAAAGGAAGAAGAAGAAAAGAAGAAAAAGGATGAAGAGGAGAAGAAGAAGAAGAAGAAGGATGAAGAGGAGAAGAAGAAGAAGGATGAAGAGGAGAAAAAGAAGAAAGATGAAGAGGAGAAGAAGAAGAAGGAAGCAGAGAGGAAGAAGAAGATAAGGAACAGAAGAAGAAGAAGGAAGCATAAAAGAAAAAGGCTGAGGAGGACAAGGAAGCAGAGAAGAGGACAGAAGCGGCAAAGAGCACATAGCTGGAGACTCTGAAGGCAACCGGGAGTCAAGCTAAACCAGCTGATCTCACTAGTCCAATTGATCTCCAGTCTGCAAGTGAAACGGATCTAATGTAGAGCATCAAGGTAGCTCAAGAGCGCCTTGAAATCATTCGACGGAAGAAGGAGCAGGATGTAATCCAAGTAGCTGTGGATACACTTACCGGTTTGATACCTGGTACAAATCTTCCAAACACTGATTCATCACTAGCTAGACTTAAGCTCCTATGCACAGTACTAGATGATCAAGTGCAGAGCCTTGAAGAGGCAGCAGAGGCTAATGTCAAGAAGGAGCATCAAAAAGCTCTTAATATAGCTCTGGTGAAGAAGTTGAATGAGCTCCGGACTGAACTGAAGAAAGGACAAAAGGATATAAGGGATGCTCTAGATAAGGGGAATCTGCTACTCAGCAAAATCTGCCAACCCCATCTGTTCTATGATGATGTGCTAGCTCAGAAGCAAAAACTTGAAAAGGACTTGCAGTCCTACTTGAGCACATTCAAGCCGCCTTATGATTCCTTCACAACTTATGGGCAAACCGTTCACCGGTTTCACATCCAGTTAGCAAAAATGGAGCAAGAGATCAGCACTCGGTCTAGAGATTTGCAAGAGCTACAACTGGTTCTACTCCCACGCTTGCAAATTCTTCAGAAGTGCTATCTGAACCTGGATGCCTTAACTGTTACATAGAAAATGAGCACAATTGATGCCATGGAAGAACAGGTCTCCCAGATGCAGACCGAGCAAGAAGTAGCTACCTCCCTACTTGAGTCCCGGTCTTTGTCAATGAAACAATTCTTGCAAGACTTTAAATCTATTTTTGACAAGTATCATTCCTTGTTGTCATAACCTTTTATTTTTTTAATATATCAAATGAAAACAGGGTTGTTAAGTTGTACTTTGTCATTGTTGGTAAAGGGGGAGAAGAATTCTATTGGGTGAAGTATCTGGTAATCAAATTTTGATTATATGCTCAGTATATCTCAATGTTTATGCTTTTTATGCAAAATTGTTATACATTGTACTGTCAAAGGGATAGTGTATATGCTCAGGGGGAGCAATTTTGCTAATGGCATGATTTTGTTGTAAAACACTTAGATGTCAAAATTTTATTTTCCTAAGTGTTGCCATCAATGCCAAAGGGGGATATTGTTGGCATTTTTTATGTTTATGTTGTGATTGTCATTGATGGACACACACTTGCATTCAGATTCTCTTTATATGTATGAGTTAGAGTACAACCGGTATTTGTTCCAACCGGTATGTTGTATTATAGTCTTTAGACTATTGATGTTTTGCAAAATGTGTTTCCCAGTCTGAAGTGACATGTTGACCCCAAGCAGTACGAGGGATTAAAGTGACATAATACATTTCTACCAGTCTTCATTTTTATCAAACCGGCAACCGACATTTTGCATGAACTGGTAATACTTTGTGATGAGTTACCACCCACCGATTGTTTGACGGTGCCGACACTGTAGCGATGCTTTTTGTGACATATTACCTAGTATGTCCTGGTTCATTAAACCTAGGAAATTGTAATGTAATCCTATTGGACCGACATGAAATCAGTTTCCTTTAAAAGTTGATATTGTGGCTAGGGTTTAAGGTGGTTGAGGAGTGGGAGAGATTATGAATGTGTAGAAGACTGAAGTAATGCTATAGCGCATTAAGAACGAGCTATCAAGGATCTAACCGAGTAGTATGTGCTATTAGCTAGATCAAACACTTGTTGATTACTCACATATTTGACAAGTTTGTAGCCCTTAACCGGGTAGGCCCAAAAGCCTCTTGTAAATCCTCTAACAAGGTGGTTCACATCTGTGGATCTAAAATCCTCTAGCAAGGTAGTCTTTAATAGGACTTGTCTCCTAACAGAGATTGAGATTCCTAACAAGATCTGTTCTGGTAAAGAACACTGTAAGACCTTAGCCAGTCTGACCTTAACTGGTCTGGTTCCTATTCTGTAGATAGTGACTTGTGAGTTCCATCTCACCGTGGTTTTTCCCATTTGGGTTTCCACATCAAAATATCTTGTGTTATGGTGTTTGTGCTTCTATGGGTAAATGCATTATTAGCTATTTGGTTTGCATGTTTGTTAATTGGTTTGTCTGTTAAATTGTTTTACCGGTTTACTGCTAGTCTTGCAAAGTGTTTAAGACGGAAGCTTTTTGGCATACTAATTCACCCCCCCACCCCTCTTAGTATTCATCAACATGTGTCAAGAAAGGAACACTGAAATTCTTCAAAGAAGGAACAAATTCATCCAACTCCTATTAAAATAACCAAAACAACAATAACTTAGACAAATCCAAGTTCTAGACTAGAAACAAAAATATTGGAAATGAAGGAGGAAACGAAGCTAATGATGTGAATTCCAAACAACTAGTGTTAGCTTTATCAGGAAATCCTCAGACTACCAAGAATCAAAAGGGTGCTAACCAAGGTACTAACACTTGTGCACCAACTATCAATCAAGATCATCTTAACACAAACAACACCAACAATTCCCAAAACAATAACACCAATCGAGGACCTAATACAAACTCACGAGGTAACACCAACAACTTTCCAAAACGCATCTACACACCATTAGGATAATCATTGGAGTCCACATTTAGAGAGCTCCTGGAAAACAAAATTATCTCCTTACCCGCAATAAACAACTTTCAATCACAAGTCAAACCACCTTGGTGGAATGACTCACACTTTTGTGATTTTCACCGAAACAAAGGACATCCAACAAATGATTGCATGATGCTGAAAAACATTATTCAAGACATGATTGATAGAGGTGATTTAACAGTCGATGGTCTCAAGACAAATGGTGACCATGGTGCCTTTAAGAATCCTCTTCCAAACTACAACAAGGATGGAGCTTCGACCTCAAATGATACACGTGGAGCTCGTATCAATCACATATATAATAACATCATCAATCATATATCAACCGATGACAATCAAGTAAATGTCATTACAATCAAGGACAAACATGAACATGAATCAATCAATGTAACCACCAGAGCTCAAAAATATGTCTTGAAGGGGCATACGCCAGCAGCAAACACCATACCCAAGATTCAATATGACCTGGTCAGTCAACTGCACAAAACTCCTACTCAAATATCTATACTTGAGTTGCTGAAACTTTCACCAAAACACAAGGACATCTTGGAACAAGCACTATTGGAAAAAAATGTACCCCAGGATCTGGATACTGACAAATTCCAAGCCATGGTGGCTCACATGACAGAGCCTCATAATCTCACTTTTTCTGAATGGGATAATATTTCATTGAGCCGTCCACACAATACTCCACTCCACATTGAAGTCTTGGTCTAAAAACATCGAGTCAAAAGAGTATTAATTCGTGGAGGAGCTGGACTCAATATTTGTACCTTAAAATCTATTCGTGTATTAGGCTTCTTTGAGCAGTCTATTGATCCATGGAAAAAGATCACTATCAAAGCATATGATGATGAAGAAAGATCATCCAAAGGAACAGTGGTGTTGCCAATTCAAGTGGGACCAATACAAAGGGACACTATGTGCCAAGTCTTAGACATACCCCTCACATATAATATCTTATTTGGTCAACCTTGGATACATGAAATGCAAGCAGTACCCTCAACTTATCACCAATGTGTTAAGTTCCCATACAATGGACAAGAAATTTCTATATCAGCAGATCATAACCCTTTTCAACATTGTAATGCTATGGGGGCTGCCCAAGACAGTTTGGTTCCACATAACAAAGAAAAACAAATTTCCTCAACACCAAATCTTCAACAAGAAAAGCCTAAATCTCTATCTATGGATTTCAAATAGAAAATGAAAATCAAAGAACAAGGCATGGGAGAATACTCTTTGAAACCCTTATGTTTAATCACCTTGCTAGCATCGCCTAAATCTCATGGGTTACCTTCAGCATCAACACATCAAATAACACAGCCCATCACCAAGTTTGATGGCAAATTTATTCAACTAGGCACACTAGCACATGAATCAGAGGAAAAGGACATCCTTAGTTGGCTATACAAGGATGAGGAAGAAGACAGAGCAGCTACTATGGAAGTACCTATACCAAAATAGTTGTATGGAAAAGGCTACCTAATCATGCAACAAATGGGATACAATGGCAAAGGACCTATCGGCAAGCGTCAGGAAGGTGTCACTGAACCATTAGATCCTCCTTCACAGTTTTCTAAAGACAAAATAGGATTGGGCTATGAACACACTCTACCCTCAAAGAAGACACCAAGTAAATATCAAAAACCTCAGTGGAAAGCAAAGAAGAAATACACGGAGGATTCATGGCAAGAGGCACTATTTGAATCAACAGAAACAATATGAAAGGAATGTGAATACCAAGAAAAAGAGAAACAACATGCGGAGTCAGCCATTCAAGAGGCATCTTGTGCAGAAGTACATCATGTTCAAGAACCTGTTTCAAACAAAGAAGAATCACCTCCTGATAACATCACTACTCCCCAAGGAGAGACAGTATATGAACAGATGCAAAGAGTAGAAGCGGGATCTGATACGGAATTAGAGAAGACTATCAAATTAGTATCAATCATCAAAGACCTGTTTTCACCCTCCAACATACCGGTCCACAACACTGAAAGAATCTGGGATAATACCTCTAAGACTGATTCAAATGAATATGAATGGGGTAGTTGTTCTAATGCTACTGAAGATATTGATGCAAATGCCAGTCATGCACCCCTTTCTTAAGAAGAACAAGGCACAGAGCCTAGACTACTTGAATTTGGTCCATAGAATATCTATGATGCCAAGGAAAACGAGCAGTGACATTACGAGCAAGTTTACATGAAAGATGATACCATCGAAGACCTTGACAAGATCATTAACTTATTTAATATCCCAACCAACCTTGATGATAACTCCATCCTAACACTTATAGCAGCTGAACTCGACCCACCCAATGACTCTTTACCACTCATCTTTTCTAACCTCATAGATTGGGATGAACTTGAAAATCATGACATGCCAATTTTCCCAAATGATGATTCCATTATCCATTACTTATGTATCGTCAACCCGAAAACAGACTCTACCAGTGAACAAAGTAACGACATCTGCAATCAGGGGAGTGCCAAGTCTCTCAATCGCAAAAATGAACAAAATAAAAGATCTACTACTGAAAACCAGTCGATGGTAGCACTAGATCACAAAAAAAGATAAATAAAGGATGCATCTGCAAGTGAAAACCATTTTGAGGCACCTAAAGATGAGAGACTTGACACTCTTCCTGAACATTATTAGGAGCGATCACCCATATTGATTGAGCACACTCAATCAATCAACATTGGTACAACAGAAGCAACCAAAAACATACACCTAGTGGAATCTTTGACAAAGGCAGAAAAACAAGAGTTTATTAAATTCTTTAAAGAAAAGCAAATCAATTTTGCTTGGTCATACGCAGATATGCCTGGGATTGATCCACATCTAATCATGCATCACTTGTCTATTACTCTGGGAGCTAAGCCAGTTAAGAAAAAATTGAGAAAGATGAATCCACATGTAGCACTCATGGTCAAAGCTGAGTTAAAGAAACTATTAGACGTCGGATTTATTCGACCTATCGACTATACTGAATGGATTTCCAACATTGTGCCAGTTTCAAAACCAGATGGCAGTATAAGGATATGCACCGATTTTAGAGATGTCAACAAAGCCTATCCAAAGGATGACTTTCCTTTGCCCAGTATCGACATAATTGTAGACCTCACGGCAGGCCATGCAATGTTATCACTAATGGATGGTTTTTCTGGCTATAATCAAATCAAGATAGCTCCAGAGGATCAAGATAAAACAACATTTACCTGTCCTTGGGGAACGTATTGTTGGAATGTCATGCTTTTTGGCTTAAAGAATGCTAGGGCAACTTATCAACGAGCAATGACAACAATCTTTCATGACATGATGCATACCTTCATGGAGGACTATGTGGATTATTTACTAGCTAAGTCATTTACCCGAGCAGAACATCTGGGCATCTTAGAGAATTTTTTTGAAAGATTGGAGAAATTTCAAGTCAGGCTCAACCCTAAGAAGTGTGTCTTTGGGGTTACATCAGGCAAGTTATTAGGCTACATAGTCTCAGAAAAAGGCATTGAAGTAGATCCAGCAAAGGTACGAGTCATCATGGAGATGCCACCACCTAAGAACATCAACCAACTTAGATCCTTGTAGGGTCGGCTCCAGTCAATTAGGAAATTCATCGCCCAATTAGCAGATAAAATTCTACCATTCAATCATTTGCTACATAAGAATATACCATTCAGATGGGAAGCCAAATGTGCAGAATCATTCTACCAAATCAAGCAATATCTAATGAGCCCACCAGTTCTGGTACCACCCATAGCAGGGAAGCTACTTATTCTCTACATATCAACAATAAACATATCATTGGGGGCACTATTAGGACAAGAAAATCAAGAAAGAAAAGAAAGAGCTATCTATTACATCAGTATAACTTTGAATGGATATGAGCTCAATTATACATTCATTAAGAAGGCTTGTTTAATTGTAGTATTCGCTTCTCAAAAATTTTGACACTACATGATAGCTCACATAATAAATCTAGTAGCAAAAATTGATCCTCTAAAGTACTTACTCAGCAAAGCAGCTCTCACAGGACGATTGGCTAAATGGGTAATGATTCTCAGCGAATTTGATATCCACTACACAAAGCATGGAGCTATCAAAGGACAAGTGATTGCAGATCAATTAGCTGATGCACCACTACCAGATAAAAAACCAATGGAGATCAAATTTCTAGATAGGGACGTTCTTGCTATTAACACCAAGCAATGGACCCTATACTTTGATGGTTCCTACACTCAACATGGCTCAGGTGTCGACATCTTGTTCATCACCCCTGACGGAAACACCATACCAATATCATATAGGCTCATGTTTCCATGCACAAATAACATTGTTGAATATGAGGCACTGGTTACAAGGATCAAAATGGTCATGGAATGGAGAATCACAGAATTGGAAGTCTACAGAGATTCACAACTAGTCATAAATCAAATCAACAATGACTATCAGACGAAAGATGACAAGTTGCTACCATACAAACGAATAGTGGATGATTTCAAACAATATTTTGTACACATCACCTTCAAGCATATACCAAGGTTGGACAACAGAGTAGCCAATGCAATGGCTACTATTGCTTCACTGCTAGAAATTCCAAAACAACAGAGTCGTTTCGAGTTTCTGGTAGAGCAACTGTTTTTCCCAGCGTGTGACAATTTTGAATCCCATGTTATCTATGCCCTAACTGGTTCAGACTCTCTATTATACGGACCAATATATGACTATCTCAAAACCAATACCCTACCCATTTACCTATCTCGAAATAAAAAACGTAACTTTATCCGGCAAGCCACCCGTTACACTCTAACTGCTGATACTCTTTACCATCGAGGTCTAGATGGTACTCTTCTTCGTTGCCTTGATCGTAACGAATTTGACTTTGCTTTACAAGAGCTTCATGAAGGTATCTATGGCACACATTCAAGTGATCCTACTCTTGCTAAAAAACTTCTAAGAATGGGATATTACTAGTCGACAATGGAAAAGGATTCTTATCATTTTGCAAAGAAATGTCCTAAATGCCAAATCCATGGCAATCTTATACATGCACCAGCATAGGAATTGCAGCCATTCACAACATCCTAGCCTTTTTGCCAGTGGGGACTAGACTTAGTAGGCAAAATACACCCTTCATCTTCAAATGGACACAAGTTCATTATCACTGCAACAGAATATTTTACCAAATGGATTGAAGTGGTCCCCATGACCACAGTGACTGGAAAACAAATTGCCTCTTTCATTCTTAATTATCTGATCTAGAGATATGGCATTCCAAGTTCCATCATCACAGATAATGGATGACCTTTCAAAAACCAGGATGTGTGAGAACTATGTGAACGATTCAAAATCCAACATCATTTCTCTACACCTTACTACCCACAATGGAATGGTCAAGCCGAGGCATCCAACAAAACAATATTGAAAATCCTCAAGAAAACAGTGAATGATGTTGGAAAAGATTGGCACATGCAACTCAATCCAACACTTTGGGCATACAAAACTAGCATTCACACACCTACAGGAGCTATGCCATATTCATTGGTGTATGGATCATAAGTAATTTTACCCCTGGAGGTAGAAATCCCATCTCTCAGAGTATCTTTGAAAGGCCTCATTCCAGATGAAGAGTATCGAGTAAACTAACTGCAAGAGCTAGAACTTCTAGATGAAAAGCGACAACATGCCTATACTCACCTCAAAGCATATCAGCAATGCATGTGCCGAAGCTACAATCACAAGGTCATCCCTAGGATTTTTAAAATTGGTGATCTAGTACTCAAAGAAAATCCCAAAAATCAACAGTGTCGGGAAAAGAAAGGAAAGTTTGAACCTAACTAGTTAAGTCCCTATGCCATCATATCAGCCTATGGATCAGGTGCCTATCAGCTAACAACTTCAGAAGGAGATATGCTCGACGAACCAACTAACAACATCCATTCGAAGAAATACTATACTTGACCAGTCTACTGCGCGGAAAAGTAAAAAAAATAAAAAAAAATACAAAAAAAATAAATCAAAAAATCATAAAAGGCAAATAAAAAGGTGCAATAAAAACAACTGGTGAAAACCTAGCAACAAGCACTATTGTAAGAGGATAGCTCCTCTATCTATCTATACTCTCAAACTTTTATATAACTTTTATATCCACAATCAAGCACTACCGGCCATCTCCCAACACTTTATCAAAATAGCATTATCCAAGACATACTTAACGTAGTCACTATCCTGGTTTATCTGAATATCATTTCATCATATCCCACCATGGCTTGGTAATCCCTGTACATATACATGTCGGGAGGTAAATTTAGCTAGGGGCAACATTGATCAACATTCCATCCTAAGTCAACACTCGCAGCAAACCAGGAAAATCAAATCAACACAAACAAATCAACAATCACGAGAACAATACATTGATACACTTAACAGATTCACAACACATGATGGATGATTTTCTGAACTATAAAATGATTTCATCTTGCATAATGTTTTAACTATTTTTGCACTTGAACTTTTTTGAACTATTGGATCCTCTAAATTTTCTCAATAATGCATCGAGCTAGAGAAAGTAATTGGGACTCCAATATTTTTTAGTTTTCTATCTGTGAAGCGATCACTTGTACTATGCAAATACTTGTCTCGAGACGTGATTCAAAGCATATCACTGAAGACATGGTTCCACTTTGCGCATACAACTGGTTTAATCTTGTCTGTTTATACGCAAGCCACACTCAGGTCATCTTGGTTCAATTATACCTCGACGTTTGTGCCATCTTGCAAAATCAAAAATCATGTAAATTTTTCTCAGGTCATTATGGTTCAATTATACCGTTATGCTTCTATAAATTTTCAGCATATCCCAACAGCTCAATGATGATAAACACAAAGAAAGCAACAACATGTGACTATACATGAATGACAAATGAAAGAATGAGGATGATCAATAAGTTGCATATCATTTACAATTAGTTGCATATCATTTCAAAATTAGTAGCATATCATTATCATACATTTCATTTTCAAGATACATCTCACAACATATCATTATCATACATCTCATTTTCAAGATAATCTCACAGCATATCATTATCATACATCTCATTTTCAAGATGCATCTCACAACATATCACTATCATACATCTCATTTTCAAGATACATCTCACATATCATATATAAAGCATCATCACATCATTATCCATCAAATATCAAATCACGTGCATCTATCTAAATATTACATCATCATCATAGAATCATCAAAAATCATATATAAAGCATCATCCATCAAACACATCACATGTGGATCAAAGAAAACGGTGTCGTGTATATATATATCTCAAAAATGATCAAGTATACAAAATATGTCATGTTAGTCCCAAATACAACAAATGATAAAAATACAATAGAGACAAGGTCTCTCAAGTATGACTATCTCCTAAGGGTGACGGTCTCGCGACAGATGTCCCAGCACCTGGATCTCCAAGTGGATCCTGATGAGTCCGCCCGGTCACACCTCTGCTCTCTATCCTCGAAGTTGTCTGCCTGGATCGACTCGATCTCATCACAGTAAAACTAGGAGCTCTGTGCTCCCTGGGAACCAGATCCTCATACAACCGCTGGTAGTACTCAGCCTCCTTGGTTGTATACTGCATCTCCCTCAAAGTGTCTCTCATCGAGCCACCAGCTGCCGCTCTCTCCAGACTATCTGCCCGAGCCTCCGCTCAACCCAAGCGCTCCAAAACTGTATCATGCTCTGTGGTCAGCTGTGTTATTTGACGTTGATGCGCCAATAACTATGTCTACAAATGTTACATTGACAACTACAGGGATCTAATCTAAGCATCCTCTCAGTGAGTGGGAATCCGAATCTGGAGGGGTACCTGTGTCATGGTACCCCTATCCCTCTCCATGTCCTTGGCAATGGTGGGGGTAGAACATCCTATCTCCTCCTATGAGTAGGCCATCTAAAATCATCCATCCCACCCACCGCTACTATAACCTCCCCTTCTCGCCCACCACCCCCAGCTCCAATCGCCAAACCACCCCTACCTCTATCCTCCACGACCCGTTACACTACTCTCTCAACTCGTATCCCTCTATCCACACCAACTCCACCTCTATCTCCTCTCCTCCCCCGATCTCCTCTCCCTCTATCTCCACACTGACCTCGACCACCTCCTCCACCATCACCATCATCACCTCCTCCACCATCCCCACCTCCCTCATTAAACTCCTCTCCCTCCTCTCTCTGTCTCCCTAGTCTCTCGAGCTGCTCATCCTCATCCTCATCAAAAGTAGGAATCATCTCTGCTGGATCAGATATCCCGGCTACAGCGTGAGCCACAAAAAGCACTACGAACTCCTCAATCATCCCCGCATCCACTACTCCGTAGGCATAGTCCCATATTTGGTCAACTAGGTGCATATACTCCTCAACTGCCACAACGCTATCAATGGTGGGTCCCCACTCTGGCATATCCTGCCTCCATTGAGCATATAAGCATGCTCCATGTGGTATCCCCTGCTGTCGTCCATACTGTCACTGAACTCGGCTGTGCAGGAATCTCTCAATAACAAAGGGCATCTGCCCTATCAAAAACTGAGACATGTAGACATAGGCCATCTCCATCCCATCCTCCTCCCACACCTTGCACTCCATATACGGTCTCTAGACAATCGTATCGATATCATCAAGCACCCTCCTCCAATGCTCTAGTTTTCCCAGCTTACGCTAGACAACTATCCTTGTGTATCCATATGCATAGGCTCGTCCAACTGGCCTATCCCTGTATGCAAGTGGCCTCGTTGCGGGAATGTGCTCCCACGCCCATACCTGTAACAACGTAACCCCAGTTGATAGACTGTTATACCCCAAGTATACCACCTGATGTAAGTCCCTATATAGGTGGGCCAACATAGCAAACCCCCATGCAAACCGGCGACCCTGTGTCACCATATCCTCCAAGACCAACCCCCATCCCACTGCCAGTCCCTTCGACCTACGATCGAGACACAAAAAGCCACCTATGAAACCTGCCAGTACTAATGGTAGAGGGGCATAATCCAAGTCAATAAACTCCTGCCAGGGGATCTCATAACCGCAAATCATATCATCCTGCAGAATCTGGCGAAGGGCCTTTGTCTCGCCCTCCTCAGTCTGCTCGTATGGCAATAGTGCATCTACCATGGGAATTCACAAAATCTGGTAGCAATCCTCAAGTGTCACTGTAACCTCACCTGTCGCCAAATGAAAGGTGTTGGTGTCACTATGCCACCTCTCTGCCAAAGTTGTCAATAAACCCTAGTTAATGATATACCGGGGCATCTCTAACAAAGAGGATAATCCACATCTCTCAATGATGTCCTTGTCTGCCTGTGTTAAGCATGGAATCAAAGACCACGGTCTCAAAAATCGCTCTCATGACTGCACAACCCCAAGCCGCTTCTGTCACAAGCAAAACATGTCCAATATCAGTTCCACTATCATATCAAAAATCCATATCAAAACATTATATTCACATCAACTTGAAACATTGAAAAACAAATCAAGTTTCACATTATATCCAATCCATATCAACATCAGATCATATCAACTTGAAACAATGCAAATCAAATCAGGTTATCTATCAAATCCATATCAACTTGAAAAATAAATCAAGTTTCACATCCATATCAACTTGAAAAACAACTCAAGTTTCACATCCATATCAACATCACATCAACATCAACTTGAAACACTGAAAATCGCATCAAGTTCATATCAAACATCCATATCAAAATCCACATCATATCCAATCCATATCAACATCAGATCATATCAACTTGAAACAATGCAAATCAAATCAAGTTATCTATCAAATCCATATCAACTTGAAAAACAAATCAAATTTCACATCCATATCAAAATTCACATCATATCAAATCCATATCAACACCAGATCAACATCAACTTGAAACATTGAAAAACAAATCAAGTTATCTATCAAATCCATATCACAAATCCATATCAAAACACCATATCGGAATTCATATCAGACATTTTATCAAAACAACACACAGCAGGCACGCAGATCGACTATCGCACCTATCGAGGAAAAATTGGCCGACACCTACTTACCCCAACCTATCTTCATTCATCTCAAAAATCCCTCAACAAATCCTAATTTCCACTACATTTTTTGCCTACGCACTAAGAACTTTTTTCTATGCGCCAAGCTGCTACCTATGCGCTAGCCAAATCCCGCCATGTGCTGTCGACTTTACCCTATGCACTAAAAGTCACCTATGCTCTACCCTGTTCTACCCTAGCGCCACCCCTTTCACCCTATGCACTAGAAAACCTATGCGCTATCCTACTCCACCCTTGCACTGTCGATTTTACCCTACGCTCTAGATTTCACCTATGCACTATCCTATTCTACCCATGTGCAACCCTGTTGACCCTATGTGCTAGGTTTCACCTACGCGCTACCCTTTCCCCCCTAAGTGCTAGCCTGTTAGCCCTCTGCGCTAAAAGTCCTAGATGTGTTATCCTAAACTGTGTATGCGCTACCCAACCCAACCCAGATGCTACCCTAGTTTTTAACACTCGACGCACTACTCTTTTTATCGTATGCTCTAGGGTGCAAACCTTACGCGCTAAACCGTTTTATTTTGCGTTGAAAAATGAAAAACATGACCAAAAATGACAAAACAAAAAGCAAAAAGGGGCAAAAATTGATGCCTTACTGGTGGTCCATACGTGGCAGGCCTCCGATACCGACGAACACGCTCGAATCGATGAGAAGCATGGGGAGCTGACATTTTGTCTTTCTCTCCAAATGTCACTTTCTCCAAAGTCAACAAGCACAAATGATACAAATAAAACCACTTTTTACCTTTTCATAGGGTAAACAGAAATTAGGGTTTAGCGGTGGAACATGTAAATTGCTCATGGTCTCGCTTTTAATCCTAACAAACATAATTATCGGGAGATGAATCAAATTAACGCATTCAACATGGACTAAATTTTAAAATGCGATGCAATTTATCAATAATTATCAAAATCAAATCAAATTTTCAATTTTTTTGATTCATCAAGGGGGCATTATCAACATCATTTATCAAATCTGGAGCATGACATGAACATCTTGATACATGACATCACACTAATCATGATCAAATTTTGATGACACGTCAATTTTCTTTGAATCAACATGTGCACACACGTCACTTCAAAGAGGGGCAAAATGTAGACGTATAAAAATGACCATATTCCTAAATGAATATTTAATGTTCATTTTATTCTCATTCCTCTATTTAGTTAAATCTAATTTAATTAAATCGTCCACATTCCTCTATTTGATTAAATAAATTATTCAATTTATTTATTTAAATTTACTTAAACCTTTTACATCATTTAATTGAATAAATCATTTTATTTAATTAAATCCCTTCTCTACTTTTAATTAAATTTACATTTAATTAAATAGTTCACCCCAAATAAATAAATTTAATTTATTTAATCCTCCACATGCAACCACAATTGAAATAAAACAATTTATTTTAATTAAATTGTATTCTCCCTCACCCACTTGCATTTTCCTACATCTCCCACTTGCCTCCTAAACCCCCTTCCTAAATTCTTCTAGAACCCATCTAATCCTAATCAATTAGCTTAAATCCTTCAATTATCCCCTTTCCCTAAATTTGAGGATGTCACTTCTCAAATTTGGAGTAAAGTCTTCCAAAGGCATTAAAGCCTTTATAACAAGCTAACTTGTTGAATACCCCCAAATTTGGAAGGACTCTTACAAATTTGTCCCCAAAGTCTTTCAAACCATTAATGGTTAACTAACCCTTTGTGGCATGGTTAGAGACTTTTTGCCTAACTCAACCCTCATTTAACCCAAGGGTCTCATCAAGCATTCATTTCTTTGACCATGGTTATCTCTTTAACCCTTGCACAAGAGTTTACCTCTTGGCTAAAAGCTTTATCGAATGGATAACCCTAACCTAACCTTAACCTTTACCTCTTAAGGTAACCATGAGGTCTTCTCAAGCATTTAATGCTTCTTAAATCTCCTCTCAAGAAGTCTTATGTTGACAATTGTCACCATTTCATTGGTGAGGAATGTAAACATGGATTGATAACTTTCAATCCTAACCCTTGATAAGATCCTTCAATCCTGACCATCCATTCCCCTTTTTCTCCTATAAATAGAGCCCTCATCCCTCCATTTTAGAATCCAAGTCTTTAGCATCATACTTATACTCATTTTTAGCAAGCATATTAGCCTCTCTTTGGAATAGAAATAAATCTAATAACCATTTTAGAAGCATTTCTATCATCTTAGTTAAATCATATAACTAGTATATCATGTTAGGATAGTATTTTTACTAATCTTGTCATCTTATCATCTAGTTTAGTTCATTTTTTAGAATCATGCATAGATAGGATGCATTCATACTAAATTTGATCTAAAATATCCCTCATTCTTACATTTGTCATCCCCAAGTCACTTTGCTTAGTAATCTGAGAGAAAAGGTATTGGCTTGAGGGATCTTGTGAGATAGAGAAAAATGGAACAACCCTTGGGAAGTTGAGCTATTCCTCATAGCTCCATAACTTTCACCAAGAGTCCCATTGGTGTGTGGGCAAGTCTTTGAATAATTTTCATAATTTCAGTTTCATTGAACCGCTTTTCCCACATACACTGGGAACTGACTTTGTGCATGTGGAGATGCAATTTTCCTCAATTCATTTACACTTGTTGTAGTAAGCACTCTAACAGTGAGCCCTCCTGCAGTGAGAATTCTTGGCAGTGAGCCATCCTTTGTAAAAATCACCTTAATCGGTGTCACCTTAACTGGTGTTATTATATTGAGAATTAGCATTCTCCATGGTTTTTCCCTTTTTGGGTTTTCCACGTATAAAATTGGGTGTTCCATTTGTGGTTGTGTTTTCTTTTTTGATCTACATTTTCTATTTGATGTTGATGTGCTTAATGAAATTGACATATCTATAAATGGTTTAAGTTTTGTAAGAAAGTTTTAGATTTTGTGGGAATATCAATTCACCCCCCTCTCAATATTCTGGTCTCTTCAACCAATCCAAAAATTGGTATTAGAGCTTTGGTCCCTTGCTTGAAAGCTTAACCACTTGAGGGAGATCCTTGTTGGTTGAATCATGGCACCTATGTGTATGATCAGAGAATTTCAGTTGGATGAAAAATTGCAGACAACTCTTGAATATTTGGAAAGTGTTGAATCAAAGAATGAGGAGTTGAAAGAAAATGTGAAAGTAGTGAATGAATGTATGTAGAAGCTGAGAGAGTAAATCCAGGAATACAATTTGAGGCATAAGGAGGTTAACAATCAGTTGAAGAAGCCAAATGAAACTATTAAAGATCTTATGCAAATGATTGAGGAAAAGAATAAGATAGAAGAATCCTTGAAAGAATTAATCAAGATAAAGACTGAAGCATGTGAAAAGCTAGAGCAAGAAGTGAAGAAGCTAAAGGCAGAGAATAAGGTTCTTGATAGCCTAAAGCTCCTAGAAGAATTGATCAACATGTAGAAAGCTCATTTGGACAAGATTGGACTTGGATTTAAGCTTGGTGTGTGTTCAAATCAGAATGACAAAAGAAAAGAAGTTAAAGAAGAAGCTAAAAAGAAATCAGAAGTAGGCAAGACCTAGAATCAGGATACTAATGCAAGAAGGCCACCAATTTTCCAACCTAATGCACAAAGGTACTCATCTTTTAATGGTTATTTTTTTCAATGCACAACAAATTTAGACATAAGGTTGCAAACTACAGAAGCATTCAGTGTTATATTTGCAAGAGGTTTGGTCATAAAGAAAATCACTATAGAAACCATGTTATGAGTCAGAACCATAATCTGGTTGGAGTAAATAAGATGAATTATAACTTTCATGGATCATAAAGCTAACCAATGCAGATCTGAACTTTTCCAATAAATTCAGTGAAAAGGAACATCAGTTGTTTCGAGCACGAGTAGTCCGTACATTATGCTAATCAATATGGTAATGGAAATATGGAGAAACATGTTGAGAAGAATGTAATGAAGAATGATGGATCAAAGAAAAAAAAATTGTTTGGAGAAAGGAGGTGAACAATGAAAGCGAGCCTGGTATATCGGAAACCAGTGCAGGCACCTCTTCCTCTGGTAACTGAGCATATTGTTTTGGCTCAGGGGGAGTTTTACTTTAAAGAAAAATATTTTATTCTTCCCTATCTAAGTCGATCATGTCGTTGATCTAGCATGACTAAGTTAAAGAAGATATCTGCTATTCAAGAGGTTTTTTTGTGACATCATCAACAAGACATTTCTTGGCGGCAAAACCCTAAAGGAGATTTTTGGCAACATAAGTATCGGTATTTAAATTTATTTTTTCATTGTCATACCATTTGTGCTTGGGAGTATTGTGAATAGTTGAAGAGCATCAGAGCAAGAGAGAAGAGAAAACAATCATGTAAGGCAAGATGATCATTGGAGAATCAAACAACACAAAATTTCAAATTGTGGGAAAGGTATCCCTGGATGAATTTGATCTGGAGTTCAGATTAGGAATGTGGAAAACAGCTTGGGTGATGTACAGTTGTAGAGAATCAAGGAGTTGGAGCACAAAGGACTGAATTTGTGGAAAAAATTTTGATGTTGCAGAAGTAATCAGAGTGATCCTTAGTCATGTGCAAAATGACAGCATCATGTTGGATAAACCCTATCCAATCATGAAGGAGATTATCTTGACTATCATTGGTTTGTGTGACAAAGGAGATGTTCTGGCTAAGAAGTCAATAAAGAACAGAGAGGTGGAAACCCTAACCGATGTAAAGGGTGATCAACGAGCTTTAATCATTGACAAAATCATCAATCCTATTGTGAGGTATGTTGCATACGATATTTCCTATAAGGTATATTTCAGGAATAGGGAAGGTGCAACTTTGGCAATTGTTGTGTATATGACACATATGCTCGTGATGGAAGACAAATAATTTGACTTGTGTGAATTATTAAGGGAACTATTGTTAAAAAATATTAAGATGTCAAAAGAGAAGAATTTTCCCTTCCTATTTGGATCATTGCTTGTTTGAGATAGTCATGTATTGTCTGGGATCCCTTCTGGACAAAGAAAATGTCATATGGGAGTCTGGTGTTTTGGTTGCAAGGAAAATCTTTAGATATCTAAACAGTTTAGACAATAAAGGGGAGGCATGCAATGCATATTTCAAATCTTTTTTGGATATGTGGAGTGTTGGTCTGGTATCCCCCTACTACCAGTTCTGCTAGAAGAGGTTCTTCCTCTGGAAAGAGGAATCTATGAGTGTCTAGAATCAAAGAAAAGAAAGAAGGATAAGAAAGAGAAAGATATTGTAATAATTGAGGATCTGAAATCTCCTATAGCTAAAGGAGAATTGGTTGTTGCTGAGCGGGAAGTAAAGGAATCTGATGATGAATCCAATCTGCTAGAAATGATGTAATCAAGAAAATTGAAAAGATGTGGCTGACTTTTGTTGAGTCGAAAAGAACTCAAAATGTTTTGATTAATAATTCAGTACGAAATAGTATCAAAATTGAAGATATCATAAATATACTTTCAGAGTCCCTGTATGAGGTTGTTAAGGAGAAATTATCTGAGCAATTTTTTGAAGCTGAGGTTTCAGAAGAGAAAGGTGTTGATATGTAGATTTTATTGAAGGATTGTGATGATGTGAAGAAATTCCTATCTATATGCATTGACAAGTTGATAGATTGTATCTGCAGTACAAGCAAAATCTACACGTATTGTATCTCACGACCGACAGTTGCAGTAAATCACAAAGCTAAAATTGTTGCCATTGAAGATAAAGTGAGTTCACTGGATAAATATTTCAATTTTCTAAGTGACAAGGATGGCGAGCAGAGGAAAAGAATAAATTCTCTTCAAGTTGAACTCTTGAATTTGCAGAGACAAAGAGAAGATTTTGTAAGTGTTTTCTGGAAAGTGAAAGAAATTGTTGAGGTAAAATTGGAGCACTTTTCAACTTTGCTTGATAGTGCAGTTGAGTATGAGCTCGAACAGATTTTTCCCATGCTATTGATCTGCTAGTAGAGTGCAAGAGCCTATCAGTTAGCATTAAATTGGTTGTGAATTCTTGGGAGGTTCTTCTTCTGAAACTGAAGGAGAAGTACAAGCTAATCTTTCTGAACAAGAGTAATTGAAAGTTCCCTTGGGTTGGTACTCATTTTTGACATTCTTTTTGTGGTTGGAATATATTCATTTTCTTTCTTTTTCATCAAAGGCACCCTTTGTCCTTGATGTCAAAGGGGGAAAAAAGTGTTTGGAGAAAGGCAGGTTTTTTGGAGTTAAGGAGATATATGAGTTAGGAGGAGTTGTGTGCAGATATGTTTCTTTCTTTTGATATGTTTTGCCATCAATGACAAAGGGGGAGATTATTAGACTTCTGTGAATATTGTCATTGTTGTCATTGATGTCAAATCAATTATCTGGTTTGGTCTGGATGGTATATGTAGATTGTTGGCATTTGGCATTATAACAAACAATAAGAAATTGTTGGCATTTCAATAAGGATATTGAGAAGGTTGTTGATGATTATGGATATAACTGCTTAAGGATGATTTACTGTCTTGATATTATTATTTTGCCATTGATGTCAAGAAATTGATTTTCTAATTCAATATGATGTTGCCATATCTTGAGAAGTGTGATTAGAAGAGTATAAAGATGTCGGTAAAAGACATAGAAAGAATATGATGAATAAGGGGATGAATAAGTTATTAAATGGGCAACTATTACCGAGTCAGACAATGATGAGATCATGATGTTTAGATTGTTTTGACATCATACATATGTTGTAAATTGTAAGGTTAATACTATACTATGTTACCGAGCAAAGAACCTAGTCGGTAAACCCTAAGGTTATCGCTATCAGTTAACAAAGGCGGAATGTCTACCGAGTTGTTACCGAGTTGTAACCGAGCTGTAACAAAATGCATTAAATGTTTACGTGCGTTATTTAATGAAGGAAGCTGATGAACTGGCTATGATTAAATGATTGGTATGTCGTGAATGAAGTTTGTTAATGAATCTATGGCAAAGGAAAATCGGCATGAAGATCTACAGCACAGATTGAACCGCATTACCCTAGCACAAGTTCCAAGAAATGTATGCAAGTTCCTAGGCGGGGTAAAACATTTTTCAGATCGAAGGATACATTGAACCTGGACAAGATTGAAGATCTGATGGCTATGATTGAACATGGGAAATGTGATCAAGGAGATTAAGCGGTTAGCTAATTCTTTATAAATAGTGAACTGTTGATAAATAATGTATGCACAGGGATGCTACATAGTGATTATCGAGCACAGAAGCTTGAAGACCTGTTTTGAATAACAGAGTATAGAGCCTAGCAGATGGACTAGATTAGTTCTATGTCTAGATTGTATTGAGCAAATAAGAATCTGCTTTAGCATTTTAGATGTGAAGTTGCAGATGGATTTTTATTACTGTTATTTTGTGAAGTGACAGAAAATCTCTTAACCGAGTGGACTTAACAGTCTTATTTGTAAAACCCTCTAGCAAGGTGACATTTTGATTGAGTGTTTGAAATCCTTTAACAAGGTCGCCTCTAACAAGGTGAAGATCCTAACAAATTTGAGGGAAATCCCTTAACCGGGTCACATCTAGCAATGTGTTTGTAATATTTAACAGGATTTGCTTTTAACTGAGCATACTCTAGAAGAGTATATTTCTTAGTGGGTCTGAAATCCCACAATGGTTTTTCCCTATTTGGGTTTCCACGTTAAATATGGTGTTATGAGGTTTATGATGTTTATATGCTTTTGAGTTTGCATGTTTAGCAGTTTTGGTTATATTACTGAAGTATATGTTATCGAGGTTGAATCTGATGTTTTTATGGAAGATTAAGTTTGTATGATTCACCCCCCCCCCCCCCCTCTCATCTTGTTGACTATTGGATCTATACTTTCATTAAGTATCAGAACTATCAATTGGTATTAGAGCTTTGGACTCCGGAAGAAAAAGTTTAAAGGTACTTGAGGCAAAGATCCAAAGATGTATAAGAGGGATGCACCCAAGCTGAACAAGTCAAGTTTCTCTACATGGCAAAAAAGGATGAAGCTGCACCTATCAGGAGTTGGATAATATGCTATATATTATCTAGAGAATGATTTCATCACATCGAGCACCTATCCATTGACTATGGAAGAGATAAAGGCAAAGCAAAAACATATCCAAGCAATGATTGAAATAACATCTGCATTGACCAATTCAGAGTTTAATGATCTAGAAGGCTACAATGATGCAAAGGCAATGTAGGACAAGCTCATATCTATATATGGCGGTGATGAACATGTTCAAAGAGAAAAAGTAGACAGTTTAAGAGGACAACTTGAATCTATGAGGATGAATGAAGGTGAGAACATAACTCAGTACAGTACAAGACTAAAGGAGATTGTCAATCAAATCAAAGGAGCAGGTGGAACTATTGAAGAAAAGGATATAACAAGTAAGTTGTTAAGAACCCTTCTACCAACTTATGCAATCAGAGTCTCTACAATCAATGAATTGAGGTCTATACCTAATATGCCAGTTTCTTTAGATGCTACTATTGGTAAGCTACATGCATTTGAGTTAAGTAATTTTGATAATAGTGGATCTTCGGTAAATAAAGTTAAATCTGCATTTAGTTCTTTTCATCTTGATGAATCTAATGATTACAATGAAAGAAAGTATAAGTACTCTGAAGGAGATCATAGTGGAGCAAGTGAAAGATTTCGCAAGAACATGGAAGAAGTACACAAACTATATGAGGAAATTAGAAAGCAAGAAGAGTTTGAAGCACTATTAGCCAGAAGGTTACCAAGAGGCAAAGGTAAGTATAAAGGAAAACTACCTTTGAAATGTTTCAATTGTGATAAAATAGGACATATGGCTTCTAACTGTCCTGACAAATATTCTATTGAAAAAGAGAGATTACCGTGATGACAGACAGAAAGATAATCATTACAGAGGACACCGAGACTTTAGAAGAAGAGATAGAAAGACATGCTTGATAGCTGATGAGGAATCCAACGATGATAAATCAGATGAAACTGATATAGAGGAAGTAGTTTATGTGGCTATCAAAGATGGATCAGATGAAGAAAGGTATGAAGAAAAAGCCCTAATATCTCACATAAATACTAATGATTCTTGGATCATAGATAGTGGATGCTCACATCATATGACAGGAGATAAACACAAGTTTGTTATGTTAGAAGATTATGATGGAGGCTATGTAACATTTGGTAATGATGCACCTTGTCCAGTGAAAGGTAAAGGATCCATAACACTTCTTGACAATGCAAGATGCAATGATGTTTATTGGGTTGAAGGTTTGAAATATAATTTGTTGAGTGTAGCACAGCTAAACAATACAGGTTACTGAATAGAATTTCAGAAAGGAATTGTCAAAGTTCATGACAAGAATGGAAAGTTAGTTGCTACCGGGACACAAACAAAAGGTAATACATTTCATCTTGACTCAACTAGAAACAAATGTCTATATGCAAAGATAGATGATACCTGGTTGTGGCATAAAAGGTTTTGTCATGAAAATTTTGATAATCTAATTAAAATAAGCAAGAAGCACCAAGTAAGAGGTCTACTGAGTCTTGAAAAACCTAAGAATGCTATGTGCCAAGGATGCCAGATGGGTAAGATGACAAGATCAAGCTTTACAAGTAAGTCTTACACTTCTAAGGGAATTTTAGATCTTGTGCACACTGATCTTTGTGGTCCTATGAAAGTTCAAAGTTATTATGGTGATAAATATTTCATATTATTTGTGGATGACTATTCAAGGATGATGTCAGTAATGTTTTTAAAAGAAAAATCAGAAGCTTTTCAAATGTTTAAATGGTACAAGGCAAGAGTTGGAAATGAAACAGGAAGACAACTGAAATGTCTTAGATCAGATAGAGGAGGAGATTTCACACCTAATGAGTTCAACTTATTTTGCAATAATCATGGTATTAAAAGACAAGTCTCTGCACCGAGAACTCCACTACAAAATGGAATAGCTGAGAGAAGAAACAAATCTATTGTGGATTGTGCTAGAACACTGATGATTGAAAAGAAAGTACCACAAACATTTTGGAGAGAAGCAATAAGCACAACAGTTTACACCCTAAACCGAGTACAACTGAAGAAAGGTACTTTGAAGACACCATATGAAATCTAGTATGACAAGAAACCTAATGTAAGTTATTTTAAAATCTTTGGAAGTAGATGTTATGTACACAAAGATGATATAAATGGCAAGTTTGATCAGAAAAGTGAAGAAGGAACATTTCTAGGTTATTCTTCTAGAAGAAAAGCATTTAAATGTCTGATCAAATCATCTAACAAAATAGTAGAAAGTGTAAATGTGAAAATTGATGAATTTGCAGAAAGAAATTATGAAGGAAATTCCAAAGAACCAGAAGACTATGATGAATTTGTTTATGTTCAACCGACAAGCCTTATCGAGAAAACTGTTGAAGGAAATGAAGAAGATATCCAGTTACCGAGTGATGAAGAAGATCATATAGAGCCTACCAAGCCTGTATTAGCCAAGTATGTCAGAAGACATCATGCACCAAGTCAGATTATAGGAGATAAGGATGATCCAGTGATGACAAGGAACAAACTGAGACAAAACACATGTTTGATATCTGAATTTGAACCAAGAATAGTGAAAGAGGCATTTAACAGTTAAGATTGGATAAATGCTATGACAGAAGAGATTGATCAAATCAAGAAGAATGACACGTGGACTCTAATCCCAAGACCAAAGGACAAAAATATAATCGGTACAAAGTGGATTTTCAGAAACAAGCTGAATGAAAAAGGTGAGGTCATTCGAAATAAAGGAAGACTAGTTTGCAAAGGTTATGCTCAAGAAGAAGGAATTGATTATGGTGAAACTTTTGCACCTGTGGCTAGACTTGAAGGAGTAAGAACATTGTTGGCATATGCTGCTTTCAAGAATTTCAAGGTATATCAAATGGATGTCAAATCTGCATTTCTGAATGGTATATTAGAAGAAGTTTTTATTGAACAACCCGAATGATTTGTTGAAGACGAGAGTAAAGATCAGGTATGTAAATTGAACAAAGCTTTATATGGTTTGAAACAAGCACCTAGAGCATGGTATGAAAGATTGCACTATTATTTGATAAAGATTGGTTTTATAAGGACAAGTGAGAATAGCAATATGTACATGAAGAATGATGAAAATGGAATACTGATCTCAGCCATATTTGTTGATGATATATTATTTTGTGGAAATGACTCTTTATGCAAGAACTTTAGAAATGAAATGAGCAAAGAATTTGAGATGTCATTAATCGGTGAGATAAAGTGTTTTATAGGTTTACAGATACTGCAAATGAAAAATGAGATTTTCATTACTCAATCCAAGTACATAAGGAAATCTTGAAGAAATTTGGAATGGGGGATTCAAAACCAGTAAGTACTCCTATGACTACCAACTGTAAATTATCAAAGAATGATGAATCTGCATCTATTGATGAGACACTTTACCGATCCATGATTGGAAAGTTACAATATGTTGTTCACAGCAGACCAGACATTGCACATGCAGTGGGTATAGTTGCAAGATTCTCTGCAGATCCTAAGGAAACACACATGACAACAATCAAAAGAATTTTTAGATACTTGAAAGGCACTGAGGATTATGGCTTAGTATATCAGAAAGGAAATGACTTTGATTTAAAAGTTTATACTGATGTTGATTGGGTAGGCAACATTGATGACAGGAAAAGCACAAGTGGAGGAGCTTTCTTTTTAGGAAAAAGACTAGTGAGTTGGCTTAGCAAGAAATAAGGATGTGTTTCACAGTCAACAACTGAAGCTGAATATGTTGTTGCAGCATTGAATTGTACTAATATAGCATGGATCAAACAACTGTTGGATGGTACAAATGAGAAATTTACCGAGCCAGTAACTATATTCTGTGACAATACTAGTACCATTAACATTTCAAAAAATCTTGTTATGCACTCTAAGACAAAGCACATCTCTATCAAATATCATTATCTTATAGAAGAAGCTCAAGAGAAGAAAGTGGTGTTGGAGTATGTTAGCACAAAGGAGCAAATAGCAGATATCTTCACCAAGCCACTACCAAGGGACACTTTTGAATATCTCAGAAGTAAGTTAGGGGTCCTACCCCTATCTTCCATTCACTGACCGAGTTCGGTGAAAGCATCAATTCGATGACTCTACAGAATATCTTTTAGGAGTTGATGTTGATTTACACACTTTAGGATGTTTTCTAAAGGTGCAGGAAACAATACAGGGAACAAGAACTGAAGACAAAATGCTCTGACCGAGACTAAGTTGACACATTACAACAGGAATTCACTTCATACAAGAAGAAATTATGTTTTAGTTCTTTAATTTTTGGCATTGTTGTCAAAGGGGGAGAAGACTGGAGAAGACTAAAGAAAAGAGAAGATTGAGAAGACTGGAGAAAAGAGGAAGAAGTCTAATGTATGGGGGAGAAGTCTGTTGATAAAAGGAGAGCATTTCAACATCTCAGAATCACAGCAATCTGAATCATACTAGGTCAAATCAATCGGTTTTGCCATCAATGCCAAAGGGGGAGATTGTTGGCATTTGGCATTATAAGAGACAATAAGAAATTGTTGGCATTTCAATAAGGATATTGAGAAGGTTGTTGATGATTATGGATATAACTGCTTAAGGATGATTTACTATCTTGATATTATTATTTTGTCATTGATGTCAAGAAATTGATTTTCTAATTCAGTATGATGTTGCCATATCTTGAGAAGTATGATTAGAAGAGTATAAAGTGTTAGGTCCAATATGGAAATCTAATGTACTGAGAGGGGAGGGGTGAATCAGTACTCCAAAACTTTTCTTTAATAATAACCTTACTGTTATGCATAAACAGAATAGTGCAGTAACATAAAATAAAGTTAAAACAAACAGATAACAATCATACATGATTCACTCCATAACACATATATTTTGGTTACGCAGAAACTCTTGGTTAGAGAGAAAAACTGTGGTGGGGATGGCACCCACAACTTCACTACTGCAATAATAAAGATTTCTCGGTTAGAGCTACATTTAGCTATTTCTGATAGCTTACCCTGTTAGGAGTAACAAGATCTATTAGATCTACCTTGCTAAAGGATTTTACAACATTAATCTGAATGTTGCACCTGGTTAGAGGCTTTACAATTTATAGACTTGGTTAGAGTCTTTTACCCTGTTAAAGGTTTCTCTTTCAACTTCACAATATTACAATAAAATCATTACAAATATCTGCAACTTTACATCTGAAATGTTATAGAAGATTCTATGTGCTCAGAATAAGATTACCTTGCTTATAGCATACCTTGGTAACCCATATTGTAACTCGGTAAACCCTTCTGTTTACTCTGTTCTTCGACTGTTCTTTGAAAATCTTCTCGGTGACCTCTATGTCTCTGTAACAGTCTTCCTTCATACATATATGCACACACACATACATACATCCTTCCCATGCTGTATAAATAGATCTCTTAAAACGGTGATCTAATTCATTGCTTCGATCTTACAAACAAGATTCCTCGAATGAATAACTAAACAAAATATTTCATTGGTTGGATTGACCTCGCAATCATACACAATCTTCTAGTGCAATTTCCAATGTAATAATGGTTAGATGTGCCTTGATCTTGTAACACATTTTCATGTACATGTCTAGGTTCAATGTATATGGTAACACGTTTCACTGGGTGAATATCAACTTGGTGTATATCAACTGGGTGTGTTAACTTTACTGATCGGTAGCCATACAAAGATACTTGATAGACAGCTCGGTGAATACTGCGTTTTGTGACTGCTTTCTTCTGTAACCAACTAGACTGTTCATACCGACTTCTCTATGTGTACAGACTGCATGATTCGGTAATGCTAACCACCTAGAATATATAGTATGACTTTGAATACAAAAACTAATGGCAATTTGATAAGTAGTAACAATCTCCCCTTTTGACATTAGTTGAGATGTTTGACAAAAACTACTTTCAAAGTCATAACTCAAAAATCTATATACATTGCAAAATGACTACACTTGACAATATATACAATAATCAATGAAATAGTATATGCAGATATACTCCCCTTATCATTATTTTGTACATAACTCTGAATTTTGCATGCTCGGTTTTGTTCTGTGCTTGTGTGCTCTGCTTGCTCTATATATTATGCTCGGTATACTCCCCTTGTATACAATACTCAAAACTATATTACCAAAATTGTATCACTCTCCAAATATAGTATTACTCCTCCTTTGTCTGGTATTACTCCCCCTATGTAGTATTATAGTATTACTCCCCCTTTTTGACAAACATCAAAACTTAATTTCCATCTGGGGGTGGTAACTGATCAAAAATAGATTTATACTTGTTCCAGGCATCGGTGAGTGCGACTGAGAGTGCATCCTTTACACTTTCCATTAATGAATTTTGTGCTTGAATATCATCTAATAGTGATATTAAGCCATCAAGAGTGCTTCCCTCTTGTGTAGTTGATAGGCATGTAGCTCTGTTGATCTATTCCTGTACTGATGAGAGATGAGGAAGGAATAATGTCTGAAGGGTCATTATATCCATCCTGATCTTATGCTCTTCATTTCTGAGTTCTAACTATTGAGCCATGAGCTATTGAAGCTTGGTATAAAATTTTTGAACTGAATTAGGCTCAGTGGTCAACTTAGTCGAGAGATCGGTGATCTCTTTCTTAGTTGCATCAGTTTTATTCTTGATATCTTTAATGAATAAGGAAAATGTACAAAGTTTCTAAAATAAATAAAGAATATGCTTGAGCTGAGGGGACAACTCAGCAATGAATTTGACAAGCTTTACTTTTCCAATAGCTAGAGCTTTTTGTACCTCTTCAATCATCTTTGTTGTAAGTTCTTTATCTTTTAGCTTGCTTAAGTACTCAGATGCATCAACTCTAGATGTTTCTATTTGAGTAAGGAGTTCATCCAATTGAATGTGGATGGCTGCATCGGTTGACATTGTTGCTGAAGGTAGCATATTTGTGAGTAGTGTCTTCACCTTCTGTAGTACTTTATTCTTCTTTTCAATGGCCAATTGTTTTTCCTGTTCGGCCTTTGCTTTGCATAGTTCACCGAAATCAAGAAGTGCTTGCCCTTTTAATTTTGAGATATCCACATTGGGAAACACTATCGGTTTAGTTAAATCAACTTTGAAACTATGCTTTCTCACCTTCTTCTCTTTATCTTTGGTCAGTTGTACTAAGACAAGTGCTTGTGAGGCTTGCTGACCCTCAGTAGGTTGCTCGATAGATACAACACTTTGGTTGGTTCCTGTAGCCATTGTAGTGTCCTTGGGTGTCTCGTTACTAGGGGTCTCAGCTGTGACATTTTCTGTGCTTGACGGTGCTTGAGACGTCTGATCTTTAGTTGTATCTTCTGCTGCTTCAGACTTGTGAGCTTCAGTGCCTTGTTCTATATCCTTAGGAGCTTCGGTAGAGACAGGTGGCTTGACCGGCGGATAAGGTCGAACTTGTTCTAAAACAGATTCACTAGATACAAGTTTTGCATAGGTAGTGCCTTCAATCATTTCCTGCTCCAGTGCTTCTTCATCCATGACATCTTCATCAATTTGAATAGTGTCAGTTGGGTCTTGCTTCGTAGCATCAGGACCTTGCTCGGTGACATCAGGATCTTGCTCAGTGACATCAAGAATTTCAACTTGAGATTGTTCACCGACATCCTTTAGTTTGAATATTTCCTGCCACTTGGCTTTTGTCTCATTTTCCACATCAATGTATAGCCCATTCATCAATTTTAAGGCTCTTTGTTTGACAAGAAATTTAGAATTGTATGTTGTCAAATGCTCCTTAATTTCTACTACAGACATATTAGGGAATAGATGGACTAGACTTCTTTCTCTTATTTGTCTCTCTGAGTCCATTGCATATTTCCATCTATTATCAATATGTAAGTATAATTCACTCGGAAGTGACTTTACTAGTTCTAATGGAGCTAGCCGAAACTTTAGAAGTGTGCAGATGACAACTTCTTCAATTTGTCGCTTCTCATCATTATTCCTAGTCTCATACTTAACATATCTAAATCCTACAAATCCACCATATTCTTTAAGATTGGCACAAAAAATTTCAACACTATGAATATTTACCTTCTTGCTTTTTACAATCTGAAATTTGTTCGCATCATCAGATTCTGTATCACTAGACTCTTTTGCCAAAATGAGTCTCCGAGTAGATTTCTTGTAGGTTTTAGTTACCTTGGGTACAGTAACACTCTTTTGTTTCTTACTCAGTGATGCAGCTGATGCTCTGGTGTTGGGTCTCTTTGTTGGTGGAGTTGGTAGGGCCTTTGAAATTTCCTGTTTCTTTCTTTTCAAAACTTTACCCTTAGGCAACTCGGTACTTAATGTTATTGCTGCCTCTTGAGCTTCTGATTCCTCTTTGGTAATGGCAAGAGTGCCTTTGATAGGTGTAGAGGAGGATTCTTCTCTGAATTTCTCGGATAAAACCTTTGTCATTTTTGTAGCTTTTCTTGTAGCCTTGGGTACTACAATGCTCATTTTTACTTTTTCCTTCACCTCTTCATGTGTTCCATATCTTAGTTCGGTAGCATGCCTTGGCAATGATAGATAGGCATCAATTTGTTGTTGTGTTATATCATAGTCAATCTCATAACCCATTGGTGGCAAAGATTGAGTCCTTGGTTCAACAACATTCATATAACAATAATCAGTGTCTACCTCAAAACATATATTATCCTTATATTTCTCTACCAGCTGTGGTGGAATCTGGTACCTGTTGTGCATCTTCTCTTGAAATTTGCTGAAATAGTCATCCATGATATCATTAAAGTTATCTCCTAGTTTCTTGATAAAATCATTGATTTGATGGGTGATAGGTCGGTGTAGCTCCCAAACTACTTTGCCGACTGAGGGAAAGAACTTCTCAAAGTAGAAAAACATGCATACAAGAAGTGAACCAAACTTCAGTGTATTTGCCGAGTTGTTCTTCTTCGGCTTCCTTATTGTGTTCAGGTTCTCAAACAGGTTCCTCAGTAGCACTTCACATAAATCTACTTTCATTCCCTTTTTCACTACTTTCTAGGCTAAGTCAACTGTTGCACATGGTACACTGTTCTCCCTTGCAGATTGGAAGAAACAATAACCAATTACTCTAATTGCAAACTTAAGTTCTGCATCAGTGACATTGTTCAATTTCAGTCCTCGATAATCAGATTCTACTCCAGTTAGACTGATTAGCTCCTTTTGTGATATCATTTTCTGTGCTCGTGCATGATCATAGATAGGATACCCAGTGATCACATGAATGATTTCCTTAGTGATTTTGAATGGTTTCTCCTCTAGCCACATAAAATCATCATGTACTCTGCTCAAGACAAACTTAACACACTGGGGTTTGAACACATGGGGATAGGCTAGGGCTTCAGTTAGTCCCTTGATTTTGATATGCTTGTACTTGCTATCCATTTTGCCATCAGTACAAAGTTAATCATATGTGTCACTAATCTCAACATGACTGAGTTCTTCAACATGGCATTTGGTGAAGAATCTAACATCTTCGACTAACAAGACTCGATCAGGGATGAGTGAAAATGCAGTTTTGTCATCCGGTTCAGAGGTGACTTTGGGAGTCAAAGAATACTTCAACGAGGGCTTCTCCACATTTTTGACAACTACAGGATCTTGGATCTTGGGTGCCATTGTAGGTTTCAGGTAAAATTTAGCAAACTATTCTTAGGGTTTATAAATGACTGACGCTTCACACTCGGTAGATAATAGCAATTTAACAAGATCAGAAACCAGCTTAACAGTGTGAATAGATTTGATGTAAATACCTTGAAATTCGCTCTGAATGAAGTTTGATCGCCTTGATTCGCTCTACTCTGCTCTCTTGAAAACTTGGTGAAAAAATAACCGCGAAAATACCTTTAAGTACTCAAAAATACCTTATTGGGCTCCGTGCAAGTTAGGTCAAAACATTAAATGCACTCGGTTCACCTTTTATTGATTTACTCTTTTTTTTCGTTTTAACCGAGTAACCAAATTTCCTTCATTAACCGACTTGACAGGCTTCCTGTATACACCGACTTGACAGGTTTCCTGTAAAGTACTTTGATAGAATTTCAAACTGACTAATTGCATCTTAACTATGCAGATTTTGAATTTTGTACATAATAGAATAGGAACTGTTATGATTTAACCTTTAGAGAATGCAGTCCCTTCATACCTTTTCTGAGTAATTTGGAATAGGTGCACTTAACTCGGTAAGTAAGGTGGTTTCTTCATCTAACATGATTTCCTTCTTTTTCCAAATCATCTTGAATTTTTCTTTTATCTCTTCAGTGTCTCTTCTAGGTTGATCTCTACAATCTCCAGCTAAATGTCCAACTTTGTGACAATGAAAGCATGCCATACCAAGATTTCTCCATGATCTTCGGTTGTTCATTCCAAACCCTATAAAACAGTTGGCACTAATATATCCATATCTTCCACAACATTCACACCATATCCTTGTATTGTAATCCTATGGTACTACTGCATATTGTCGGTAAGGATCTGTGTGAATTCGGTAACCTCTAGTGTCTGCTCGGTGTGGATACCGCATGTAATTCTTTTGCTTAGACCAACACTTCTTGGTACTATGTCCATATCTATTGCAGTTTCTATAAAACCCTTTGAATTTTGCCTTCTGATAGTTGTTAACAGACTTTGTCCTACATTGATTAGATGTGTGACCATATTTATTACAATTGTAACAATACTCATTGGACTTAGTGATAGTCGGTTGCTTACCTTTTTTGATCTGGCATATGTTGGCATTCTAACCTTGATTTCCACAGTAGTAGCAAATAGGCTTCTTCCTTTTGGTGTTATTCCTGTTTCCAGCTTGCTTTGATGATTCTCCTCTCTCGATAGTATGAATCCCTTTCTCGGTTGATTCTTTTCCTTTGTAACTGAGTCTTGCATCTTTGTTGGGTCTTCTTGTATTCAGTTGCTCATCCAACATCTTTGATGCCTCATAACTCTTCTTCAATGTTTCTTTGGATTTCTTCTATGTTTCAAGTTCACCAGTCAACCTTGATACTTCAAGTTTCAATGCTTGATTCTCATCATTCTTTAGAATTGCTTCATGATGTGCATAACCTAGTTGATCTGTCATATTTTGTTGAATCCTAGTTAACCTTATGATTTCATCATTCTTATCAGATACTAAGACTTCAAGTTGTTGTTTCTCTCTTTGTAGATCTCTTGCTTTATCCTCAGCTGTCCTCAATGCATCTAGATTTTCAGTCATCTGTGTACTAAAATGTTCATTGTTCTCTTTTCATTGCTTTTAGTTGATTAGCCAATGCTTTGTTCTTTTCTTTCAATATTCCAATCATTTCTTCAGTCTCTTCAGATATACTGTTCTTAGATGATGTCTCGATTTGTTCAACTAACTCTTGAGAATCCTGCAAGTCATCAGATAATCTTCTTCTTACTTTCAGAGATTTTTGCATTTGCCTTTGCATGTCTGCAATCACTTGATTTGCATGATCCAGCTCTTCTTGTAGATACACAATCCTCCAAGATTGTTTATAGCCTTCCATTGATAAGATCTTTCTCTTTAGGTAGTTAAACCCTTTTCCAAGATAGAAGCTCTGATACCAATTGTTAGGCCCAATATGGAAAGCTAATGTACTGAGAGGGGAGGGGTGAATCAGTACTCCAAAACTTTTCTTTAATAATAACCTTACTGTTATGCATAAACAGAATAGTTTAGTAACATAAAATAAAGTTAAAACAAACAAATAACAATCATACATGATTCACTCCATAACACATATATTTTGGTTACGCAGAAACTCTTGGTTAGAGAGAAAAACTGCGGTGGGGATGGCACCCACAACTTCACTACTGCAATAATAAAGATTGCTCGGTTAGAGCTACATTTAGTTATTTTTGATAGCTTACCCTGTTAGGAGTAACAAGATATGTTAGATCTACCTTGCTAAAGGATTTTACAACATTAATCTGAATGTTGCACTTGGTTAGAGGCTTTACAATTTATAGACTTGGTTAGAGAGTCTTTTACCCTGTTAAAGGTTTCTCTTTCAACTTCACAATATTACAATAAAATCATTACAAATATCTACAACTTTACATCTAAAATGTTATAGCAGATTCTATGTGCTCGGAATAAGATTACCTTGCTTATAGCATACCTCGGTAACCCATATTGTAACTCGGTAAACCCTTTTGTTTACTCTGTTCTTCGACTGTTCTCTGAAAATCTTCTCGGTGACCTCTGTGTCTCTGTAACAGTCTTCCTTCATACATATATGCACACACACATACATACATCCTTCCCATGATGTATAAATAGATCTCTTAAAATAGTGATCTAATTCATTTCTTCGATCTTACCAACAAGATTCCGCGAATGAATAATTAAACAAAATATTTCATTGGTTGGATTGACCTCGCAATCATACACAATCTTCTAGTGCAATTTCCAATGTAATAATGGTTAGATGTGCCTTGATCTTGTAACATGTTTTCATGTGCATGTTCAGGTTCAATGTATCTGGTAACACGTTTCACTCGGTGAATATCAACTCGATGTGTTAACTTTACTGCTCGGTAGCCATACAAAGATACTCAGTAGACAGCTCGGTGAATACTGCGTTTTGTGACTGCTTTCTTCTGTAACTGACTAGACTGTTCATACCGACTTCTCTATGTGTACCGACTGCATGATTCGGTAATGCTAACCGACTAGAACATATAGTATGACTTTGAATACAAAAACTAATGGCAATTTGATAAGTAGTAACATAAAGATGTCGGTAAAAGACACAGAAAGAATATGATGAATAAGGGGATGAATAAGTTATTCAATGGGCAACTATTACTGAGTCAGACAATGATGAGATCATGATGTTTAAATTGTTTTGATATCATACATATGTTGTAAATTGTAAGGTTAATACTATACTATGTTACCGAGCAAAGAACCTAGTCGGTAAACCCTAAGGTTATCGCTATCAGTTAATGAAGGCGGAATGTCTACCGAGTGAAGTTTAGTATTTATCGAGTTGTTACTAAGTTGTAACCGAGCTGTAATAGAATGCATTAAATGTTTACATGCGTTATTTAATGAAGGAAGCTGATGAGCTGGCTATGATTAAATGATTGGTATGTCGTGAATGAAGTTTGTTAATGAATCTATGGCAAAGGAAAATCGGCACGAAGATCTATAGCGCAGATTGAACCGCATTACCCTAGCACAAGTTCCAAGAAATGTATGCAAGTTCCTAGGCAGGGTAAAACATTTTTCAGATCGAAGGATACATTGAACCTGGACAAGATTGAAGATCTGATGGCTATGATTGATCATGGGAAATATGGTCAAGGAGATCAAGCGGTTAGCTAATTGCTTATAAATAGTGAACTGTTGATAAACAATGTATGCGGGCAAATGTATGCACAGGGATGCTACATAGTGATTACCGAGCACAGAAGCTTGAAGACCTGTTTTGAATAACAGAGTATAGAGCCCAGCAGATGGACTAGATTAGTTCTATGTCTAGATTGTATTGAGCAAATAAGAATCTGCTTTAGCATTTTAGATGTGAAGTTGCAGATAGATTTTTATTACTATTATTTTGTGAGGTGACAAAAAATCTCTTAACCAAGTGGACTTAACAACCTTATTTGTAAAACCCTCTAGCAAGGTGACATTCTAATTGAGTGTTTGAAATCCTTTAACAAGGTCGCCTCTAACAAGGTGAAGATCCTAACAGATCTGAGGGAAATCCCTTAACCGGGTCACATCTAGCAATGTGTTTGTAATCTTTAACATGATTTGCTTTTAACCGAGCATACTCTAGAAGAGTATATTTCTTAGTGGGTCTGAAATCCCACAGTGGTTTTTCCCTATTTGGGTTTCCACGTTAAATTTGGTGTTATGAGGTTTATGATGTTTATATGCTTTTGAGTTTGCATGTTTAGCAATTTTGGTTATATTACTGAAGTATATGTTACCGAGGTTGAATCTGATGTTTTTATGGAAGATTAAGTTTGTATGATTCACCCCCCCTCTCATCTTGTTGACTATTGGATCTGTACTTTCATTAAGTATCAGAACTATCAATTCATTGATGTCAAATCAGTTATTTGGTTTGGTCTGGATGGTATATGTAGATGATATATGTAGTTGATATATATGTATATGCAAATGAGGTGTGTAGTTCTGGTATCGCTGTGGGATATGATGCAGTAAGGTGTAGATAATCTTCTGGAGTCATTTCTGGAAGATCCTCATCTTTGAAATCCTGAGTTATGCTTATTGTGGCCCCAATATCTGTTATGCATTTTGGTATCAGCTATTTCGGTTATGTCAGTTGTATTTTTCATGTCTCGTGGTTTGGTATTTGTGGTATGCGTAGCACTTGTGTTTTGGAGTTTGGAGTTTCTATGCTTGGAGTTTTGTGTTTTTGGATCAATATCTATGGGTCCGATTGACCCCTATCCCATTCCGATAACTAAGGTATATGCATCGGTGAATGAATTGTGTAAAGTAAGGGTGGAGAGATCTTGCAAAGGCCGACTTGGTTATCATGCTTATCTTTAAGGCTTTATTGGATAAAGTGTTGATCTGAGCAGTGTATTACTTGGGTTTGGTCAATACATTATCCCGGTGTGTAAAATTTATGGTATACATGGAAGTGTATGAATGTATGGATGTATGACATGGAATGAGTGGTAAGATGTAGTGTGTGAAGTGTAAGTTATAGATAGCAAAGTAGTTGAAGCAGGGTCAGAGTGTAGATAGTGTTGCAGTAATCCTTTCCCGAATCTGTTGCAAGCAACTGATTTGGAAAAGCATTGCGGTAATCCTTCACCGGATCAGTTGTAGGTAATTGTGGTTAGTAGTACAAAGATATTTCACTGGATCTACTATAGGTTTTGTAAGTTGTAATCTGAGCTTAACCCGGAACTGACTTTATGCATGTGGAGATGCAATTTTCCTCAAATCATTTACACTTGTTGTAGCAAGACCACCAGTAGTAAGCCTTTCTGGGTAGTGAGGCGTCCTACAATGAGCATTCTTGGTGTAGACATATAAAAATGACCATATTCCTAAATAAATATTTAATGTTCATTTTATTCTCATTCCTCTATTTAATTAAGTAAATTATTCAATTTATTTAGTTAAATTCACTTAAGCCCTTTATGTCATTTAATTGAATAAATCATTTTATTTAATTAAAATCCTTCTCTCTACTTTTAATTAAATTCACATTTAATTAAATAGTTTACCCCAATTAAATAAATCTAATTTATTTAAATCCCCAACTTGCAACCAAATTGAAATAAAGCAATTTATTTTAATTAATTCTATTTTCCCTCACCCACTTGCATTTTCCTACATCTTCCACTTGCCTCCTAACCCTATTCCTAATTTCTTCTAGAATCTATCTAATCCTAATCAATTAACCTAAACCCATCCATTATCCCCTTTCCCTAAATTTGAGGAGGTCGCTTCTCAAAATTGGAGTAAAGTCTTCAAAAGGCAGTAAAGCCTTTATCCATTCAACAAGCTAACTTGTTGAATGCCCCCAAATTTGGAAGGACTCTTACAAATTTGTCCCCAAAGTCTTCAAACTATTAATGGTTAACTAATTCTTAGTGGCATGGTTAGAGACTTTCTGCCTAACTTAATCTTCATCTAACCCAAGGGTCTCATCAAGCATTTATTGCTTTGACCATGGTTATTCCTTTAACCTTTGCACAAGAGTTTACCCCTTGGGTAAAAGCTTTATCCAATAAATAACCCTAACCTAACCTTAACCCTTACCTCCTATGGTAACCATGAGGTCTTCTCAAGCATTTAATGCTTCTTACATCTCCTCTCAACCAGCCTTATGTTGACAATTGTCACCATTTCATTGGTGAAAATTGAAAACATGGATTGACAATTTTCAAACTTGACCCTTGATTAACTCTTTCAATCCTGACCATCCATTGCCTTATTTTCACTATAAATAGAGCTCTCATTCCTCTATTTTAAAGGATCCATGCAAGCTTTAGTATCTCATTTATGCTCAATTTTATTAACACATCTAGCTTCTCTTTATTATAGGAACAAATCTAATAAGCATTTTAGACTATTTCCTTTATCATTAGCTTAATTCATAAACTAGTATATCATGTTAGGATGGTATTGCTACTAATCTTGTCATCTTATAATCTAGTTTATTGCATTTGTAGAATCATGCATAGATAGGATGCATTTTCATAGCTAAATCAATCATAAAGCATCCCTCGTTCTTGCATTTGTCATCCCTAAGCCACTTTGCTCAATGATCTGAGAGCAAAGGCATTGGCTTGAGGGACCTTGTGAGATAGAGAACCATGGAACCATCCTTGGTAAGTTGATTCATTCTTCATGACTTCATAACTTGTACCAAGAAGTCCTATGGGTGTGTGGACAAGCCTCTTGGAGTTTCATTTTTCACATTTTAAGCTTTATAGCCCCGCTTTTCCCGCATACACTTGGCAATGAGCCATCCTTTATAAAAATCACCTTAACCGATGTCACCTTAACCGGTGTTATTATATTGAGAATTATCATTCTCCATAGTTTTTCCCTTTTTGGGTTTTCCACATATAAAATCCAGTGTTCCATTTGTGGCTGTGTTTTCTTGTTTAGTCTGCATTTGCTATTTGATGTTGATGTGATTAATGAAATTGACATATTAGTAAATGGTTTAAGTTTTGTAAGAAAGTTTTAGATTTTGCGGGAATACTGATTCACCCCCACCTCTCAGTATTCTGGTCCCTTCAACCAATCCAACATGTTGTGTGCAATTGTGTTTGAGGGGGAGTGCCCCAATGTAAATATTGTATGTATCTCCGACACGCTTAAAAAATTACCTTGGACACCTAGGGTATAATTGGAAAATAATTTACTATTAAGATTATTTAAGATTATTTACATTCATGAAGGAAGTAAAGTTGGAAACTTGGTGGTTATGAATATAATTTAACTAATTTGCAACTTAGGTGCAAGGATTGAGCAATGAAGCACCTTTCATGTTTTTAGTGGGTATATGGGTAATTATTTTGGATGTCTATCTTGCTATATGGGTTATTATTGAATAGAGTTACAAGTAAATGATGTCATCTATTATTAATATGGAGTTGATTTTTCCTATACATGACTCATTGAGAGTTATATTCACTGTTCTATAAAAAAATCTTCATTTGGACATGGGAGTTTTCCATTTTACCATGGTTTGATGGTACATTATCAACAAAATAATTTTGGGTATTCCTCTCCCATTTATCTATAAATTAGAGGCATAAGTCAATATTTTCTATTGGAAATGTTGTCCTTGATCTCAAAGGTTGATGTTGTCTAAGTTGTTAGTTGGATATGTCATCATTGATGATAAAGAGTACATCGATGCATTAATATGTTAAATTCAAAGGTTGACTAGGATGAGATTACTAGGATTATGATAAAAAAAAATCAGGCTTTGCCTCTCAATGTTTTATTGTTCACTATGCTTGTTAGCATTCATTACAAAGAAGCACCAACATGTGACCACATATGAAGTTGTTTTCTTTGCATAAACTTTTTAAGGCTTTCTGGACTTGGCCCTTAAGCCTTCATCATTGGTGTTTTATTATTTTGAGGGAAAACATAATCCCAACCCCCCATAAAGTAGGTTATGACATGTTATTGGCAATCAAGCTTCGACATTTAGATTTAAATCTTAAGTTTCTAAGAAAATATGACAATTTAATGTCCAACCTCCAACCACCAATAAGCTAGCAACAATTGGAGGTCAATCCTTTCAAATAAGGGTTAAGATTGAAGATGTTAAGGTGAACCTTCATGCCTCGACCCTCAAAATTATTTTGGACATTTTTTATTGACTTATTTTCCTAAGGGATACTTATGGAAAAAGGAATGTAAAAGAACTAACTTTGACTCTAATGTGTCTTCACTACTTTGATTTTTCAATTTTGGTACGAGGTATGATAGAACCTTGATCACTGATATCCCAATTTTTACAGTCAATTACTTTTTGATAGCCAATTTAGGGATTTAATAAATATTTTTTTAGATTATCTCTATTTGGCAATCATAAACACTTAATCATTTTGAGGTCAACCTCTCTTTGTAACTAAGTTGCAGTTTGGTATATAAAGGAGAAAGCCTCTGGGTAGTTTGTGAATGTGAAGAAAGTGAAAAAAAATCCAAGATCAATCACATGAACAAAATAGGAATAATATGAATCAAGTTATAGAAGAGCAGAGCAAACCCCTATAATAGAGAATATCTTGTAGAAAGAGTAGAATGGTCATTATTTGTTGAATATGCAATGCTAGAATATGAAACATTATATGTGGATTTTCCAATGGAAGGAACATATACAAGACCAAACACATCAGAATGAATAAGATCCAAGACACCACAAGATTTATGAGAACTCGAGTAAAACTTAATGCAGTTTTTTTTCCATAAATGCAATGCTCACAAAAATCAAAGTCAAGATTACAATGATTCAAACCTTCAAAAAGGTTTTTTTTAAAGATCCTTAGGCCCTTTTATCCAATGTGGCCAAGTCTTTGGTGCCATAACATAGTCTTCTCTACAGGTAACTTTGCTTTAGAAGAAAGAGTACCCTTAGGTACCCAAAAGCCATGTCCATCCACTAAAGGTGAAACCCTCAAATCTTTAGACAAAGTATCCACAGGTCTACTTTTTATGGAATTGCTATTACACTAAATGGTGTATGCCTCTAGCTTATACAAAGTGTTGGAATTGACACCTCTAGCAATCACCATAGAACCCTTAATCATTTTACATCCTGCTTTAGAAAACACTATCTGGACACCTACATCTATTAAATTTGTTTACAAATTATACATTTCGTTTTAATTCAGGGATATGCAATACACCGCCAATCCTTTTTATTCTACCATTGGGAAACCTCATCCTAACTTTACAATGACCAACAATATCTAAATGTGAATCATCATCCAAGTACACCTTACCTCCATTAAATTCCCCATATTTAGAAAACCAATCTTTATTGGAAGTCATATGAAAAGATGCACCTGAGTTAATTAACCATACCTCATTATTGACATCAATAGCCAAAGCTGCAACGAACGCATCACCATCTTCCTTCTCGGACTCAGAATCAGAATCATACTTCTTCTTTTCTTCTTTGAAGTCCTAATAGACGTGTCCTAGTATACCGCAATTCCAACAGGTGACTTTGGCCTTTCTAGGATATTTTGATCTCCCTTTGCACCTAGATTTATTACACTTCTCATTCTTCTTGCCTTTTTCCTTAGGTCTTCCACATACAGTTAGGGCTTCCTTCGAACTAATGGATACCTTCCTCTATATCTCATCACCAAGTAGGGCACCTACAACATTTTTAGACTCCAAAACAATAGAAGTACTATCTATAGCCATGACAAGAGAATCCCACAAATCAAGCAAAGAACTAAGTAAGATCTGTCATTTCTCCTACTCATCCATCTTAACACCAACAGATGCCAATTGATCCACCAACATATTAAATTCTTCTAAGTGGTTTGTAACTCGTCCACCCTCTTCCATTCTCAAGAAATACAATTTCTTCCTCAAGAAAATATGATTCAATAAGGATTTCGCTTGATACATTTCACCAAGCTTAGTCCATGTCTTTTGTGTAGAGTTCTATTCATGGACATTGATCAAAACAAAGTCTGACAAGCATAATTTGATTAGACCCTTAGCATTTCGGTCCATAACATCATACTAAGTAGCCACAGTAGGATCTATAGGTCTTGAGACATTCGTATCAACAACAACCATAGGGGCTTCACTTAGTGAACCTAGGTTATAGCATGTGTTCTCGTGGCATACTAAAGAATCCCCCTATTTTAAAAAAAGATTGCCCCCAAACTCCTTTTTTCTCACCCCCTCCCAATACACAACCTGAATTAAGAGCCCCCCTATTTTCACCAGACATTGTATTTTTCATAGCTCGAATTAAAAACCCCCTTATTTTCACCAATAGAAAATATATTGTACCCTCATTTTTGGGATAATAAACCCCCCAATATGAATGCACATGATAATATTGTCTGTCTAGTGAAGCCCCCGTGACAAGAACCCACAAATCTTGATCTATTTTATCAGATCTTCCATCTTCAGCTTCCACATCTCAAAATTACTTCCATTAAATTTCTCCACCTCTATTCTCTCTAATGAAATTTCCATCTAAAAAACCCTACAACAAGATCAAAAAGTGTATTTTGCACAAGCTCCCACTCAAATATGGATTAGTTCAAAAAACCCAACAATCCACAACTGAAACCAAAAGTGATCAGGCTCTGATACCACTTGTAAGGAAGTTAAGTAGTGGAACTACTTCCTATACTAATCTTGAGAGGAGGGTAATGCAAAATTTTTACAGATCGTTACAATAGCTATAGAAACTTAACATAAATAGACATAATATCATGCATACCACAACACAGTAACACAATGATTTACGTGGGGAAAACCCTTTTGAGAGAAAAAAACCCCACACTCCAAAAGTAGCTCAATATATTATTCAACAATCAATAACATATCAAAGTATACTTGCAAGGAAAGCTCTTCATAAGAGTACCACTAATCAGATACTCAGAGGTAACTCAATAGCCATAAGACTCTTACACACAACCTCTATCTCATGCACCTCATATATAGGATATACAATACAAGAAACCGTCAAACAATATTACAAAACCATGGGCTAAAACATCCCAATAAGGTAGAGCTAACCTATGTCCATTCTAGATGCCCTATGAAGTGTCAAAACACACATCACCACATATTTCCTATTACAGGAGTCCAAACTTCTGGAGGCCATAACTTGTGAACCGGGTGTTCAATTGACAAACCGTTTGATGCACCAAAAAGCTCATGAAGTTCTCTATCACCTCGTAACCCGCTACACTAATTATGCCCCACTTTTCAATGTATTTTAGAGTGTCTAAATTCCTCAAACTTAAATTTAAACCTTTCATTGAACCCTTCGAAAATGGAAACTCTAATATCTTCAAAACGATTTGTGATCTTGCGACAAAATTTACTAGCATGCTTATCGAGCCAATCTGAAACTTTGGGGAGAATTTCACACCATTTCGTGCTTAAACAAAAACTTACTATAAATAGTAACCTCATGTAAATGCAAGGTTGAGACACCATTTTCTCGATAGTGTAGGCTTATTATGCCTAATCTCATATTCTCTAGCCAATTGAGCAAGTAAAATTGAAATGAATTGAATTCCTTAGTTTGTAAGAAATTCTCTTGACACGCAATATCTTGTAAATATTTCCTTATGCAAAAATGTAGCTACCTTTGTATACCTAGTAGTCTTTGGGGCTTTGACTTCCGCCCATTTGGTAAGGTAATTATTACAACCCAGTATATAATATTTGGTGTTAAATGTTGGCTCCATTGGACCAATGAAATCAAGGCCCCATTTATCAAATGGTGAAATAACCATGGGGGCTTCACTTAGTAAACTTGGGTTATAGCACATGAATTCATGGCATACTAAAGAATCCCCCTATTTTCAAAAAATATTTCCCTAAACTCCTTTTTTGTCACCCCCTCCCAATACACATCCCAAATTAATGCCCCCCTAATTTCACCAAATATTGTATTATTTCATTGTCGGAATCAACAACCCCCTATTTTCACTGATAGGCAATATATTGCACCCTCATTTTTGGGATATTAAACCCCCCAATATGAATGTACGTGATATAATATTGCCTAGCCAGTGAAGCCTCCATGGAAATCACCAACTATGTTTATAAAGGCATCTCATCACTCCAAGTTGGTCTACCCATCCTCTGACATTGGTCAAATATTCTGGTGTACTGAGCTACATTTTTTCCTATAGAGGGCCTATAGTACCCTATGTTTAGTATCTTCACTATTGTTCTTTTCATTGTGAAATTTCCACCACAAGGCTAATTATGACAAGCCTTGAGATTATGAAATATTTCATCATCCTTGATAAACTTGTGCATAATATTGTTAGGTCATGTGTAGAATAAACAATTAGTTATCCAGGAATAAAGAAAGTTGTGTGGAACCAATTGTCTTTTCTCCTTTGGTGAGAGGTGTAGAGGAATTTTTCTCACAACTGGATAATTAGGTAAGTCTGCATACCAAGGTATGTGTATTGATAATGCAAGGAGCCTAGATATTTAATATTTTTCCTTAGAGTTGATTAGGAGTAATTCCTGCAAATCTAATAGACTTCATCAAAAGGTAACCGAGAGATATCCCCCACTCCAATGAAATTTAGGGCATCCATGCAATCTTCATTCACTCCTGTTGAAAACACCAACTTGAGAGACTCAAGCAAGAGCTTGTTCTATCTAGACTTCTTCAGAAAAAATTGAAATCTTTCCGTATAATATTCAAGAGGTTCATCCTACTTTTGGTGAAATTATGAAAATGTCTTGTCTTTTCATGTCTCCTCCTCTACAATAAAACTGATACTTTTGTAGAAAATTTTCCTTTATTATGTCCCAGCTAGTGATAGATTTTATCACGTGAAATTACACCTTGTTGGATTAGACATAGCATTCCAATGACACAATGGAAAAGACCATGAAGTGTGGGACCTTGCGTGAGGAGGTTAAATTTTTTAACAAGGTATACTTCCTTTTTGATCTAGGTGCAAGTGTTGAACCAACCCAACACTTGCACTTGCACTTATTTCCAGAGAAAAGAAGATGTAGAAATGAAGTGAAGGTGATACACCAAGATGAAAAATGTCTCTCTTTGCCCCAAAATGGCATAATGAATCGAATAAAAAACTAAAGGGATGTACAATCTTAAGTTGCATCTAGCCTTAAACATGAATATGGAGATTAGTGTTCATGAACATTGAGAGGGAATAAAGTTTTTTTATAGACAACACTTACAAATGAAGCTAACAAAGCATACAAGACAGAGAAAATAGTGAACTATACCCCCATCATGAGGGTAAGATACATACGTTACATACACAAGCCAAAGAATGGTAAGAATGATAATCTTAATTCATTCAAAGGCCAAAGATTGAACTTATAGTTGTAAAGATGCAAGAAAGCTTACAAGTTCGCAAGAGAAATGTTAGAGCATAAGGATACCTCAAAACACAAGGACATAAAATTTTACAATGAGATTGATTAGCCTATAAATAACCATCTCATCGACAAGAAGAAACCTACATGAAAGAGGAAAACCTTAATTTTCACACCAAGATCATTTGTGTACGGAGAACATTAGACAAAAGAGACACAAAGGCAATCATATGAGTTTGATAAAATGTGCTAAGATCCATCATCACGCCTTGACAAGGTGATTTTATTAGAAATCATGCATCTAGAAGCAAATTACCCTCAAAATTTATGGGTAGTGCATGGATATTTTATATGGAGACCATCAAGTAGAAAAAAATGAGTATGGATTTGACCTCCACTTGATAGCTCTTTGCAAAATGCATTAAATGTGTCTGTATAGCTCCATGAATTGAAATGAAGTAGCTAAGAGAGTTGGTGAAGCACGTATGTCAAAGAGTGTCGATCATGCCAAACTGAAGTAGCATCAAGCATCAAAGATCGAACATTAGACTTCAAGGATTTCATTGTTCCAAAGTGTTGAGCAAATATAGGACCCCCAAAGTCTAAAGGTTGAAAGGGAGAAGAAGGAGGCAAGAGATGGATCAATGACCAGGCATCGAGCTTCATCTATAACACCTCCAAAGTTGGAATAATTATAGAGAAAGTTAGACCCTTGACCCCCAAAATACTTGGTAATTGGTAGAAGAATATTAGGCACTGGTCTTCAAGGATGCACTTTAACCTCTTCCGAAGTGGAAGGGTCAATGGGTATCCCTAACTCTCAAAGTTTGAAAGGAAGAGAGTGAGCTAATGACAGGGGATCGAGGTTCATGGTTCGGGCATCACCTTGGCTCTTTCCAAAATGGAAAGAGCTAACGTTACCCAAACCCTTATATGCCTAAAATAAAGGATGAAAATAATGGGGAAGGGATTGGACTTCAAGGATTAGGGGTTCAAGGTAATTGTTTTCATCCTTAAGGAAAATGTTAAAATGAACCACTAATCCTTTAAGTACAAAACACTTAGGCAAATGGGAAAGGAGAAAGTGGGGAATGGGATTTGAGGATTTTCTAGGAAAAATGGAAAGAAGAAAGGTGGAGGCCAAATGTCTAATCCTTGATAGAAAAAACACTTAGGAAAAATTCTTGATTCTCTGAGTTGGGCATTTGATCAACTATGGGTAGAGTGGTCCATTGAACATGTATTCGATCGATTCTCACTAATGGTCCATGAAAATGCCATGAAATACCAATTTTAGCATTTATCCCCAATCCCATAAACCATCTTAAGGCAACATCCTTCAAGGTTGTTAGAAAATACTTAAGTGTATGGGCATTAGCTGTATAATCATAACTATGGAACAAGACATAAAATTCAAATAGAAAGGTACCAAGTTTTTTTTTGTGATTAGTCCATGGAAGTTAGGTAGGGTAGACGGGGGTACATTATTTATGGAAATAATACTTTTCTAGTTAGTAATTGAAAACTGAAAAGTGATTGGTTCCACGAGATTTCCTAGCTCCTCATCAACCATTATATAAAGTTATATAAAGTGTGGCTTTGGTTGTTGTGGATGCTTTTGGTGATTGTGATTCCTTAGAGGATATTAAATCTTTTTTTTTTTTTTTTTGTCTCAATGATATCTTCTTATCTCTTCGTAGATGGAAGGAATCTTCCTAAAGCATTCTTTTGCCATCTTATACAACGAAAGTTTTGAGCTTATGGGTTGTCTTCCTATAGTTGTTCGTGAATGATTAAAGTTTAACTTAAAATCTACCATTCTTAATATTGAAAAACAAAAATGAATTAGTGCAGTATGATTTAGCCTAGTGTTGGATAACTTGTGCTCTTGAAAGAGAGGTCACAAGTTCAAATCCCACAAGGGGGTAGGGTATGTACACCTTATCGGCTTTGGCCCATTACCGATAAAAAAAAACAAATTAAACTAATAAAAACAAATAACGATAAAATAAATCTAAACTTGGAGATCTCCTAAACCTTAGCACCATCCCCAACAATGATGCCAAAAATGACTAACTCTTACTAAGTACAGCAGATTGATGTACATAACTCAATGTATGCAAATCAACAAACCAACTAATCTTTTATCAAGTAACTTATTGGATTGGAAAGCTTCGTTTAATTATTAGCTAGGGATGTTCCTTCTTGGATGATGTTGGCACTTTATGTGTAGCCAAAGGTTCCCTAAGTTATCTATCAATTGCATATAAGAAAAAAACTAAATTCAACAAATTAAATAAAACATAAACAATTCTAAAAATAAACCTATCTACACATAATTGGCTATGGGTGATGCAAACTTAACTATGTTATATCTAGGTACTCATAATCCTAGTTTTATCGATACCATCAATAGATTATATCAATTCAATTCAAGAAGAATAACATAACAATTAATCTATCAAACTAACTTAGCAATTTAACTAACATTAACATTAACAATCTAAACTATAAAGAAGATTAGAATACATCAAATGACCCTTGCTTGAGTGTTGTAACCTTTGATCAAAAACTTGTTCTAACTCAAAATGGCATTAACATTCCTTCTCTATTAAATATTCAAAATGGATACATAATGGGTGTTGTGTCGTAAATTGTAATCCCTTTCAATATTACACTCCCTTTTGGGCCCTTGCTCTAGTGTGTTCTTTCTTATATTATTTCAAGCTAATTTGGGGTTTTATCCTATATTAAATTTCAAGGCACTTTATTCCCCTCTTAATGTTGTTAATCCACAAGAATTTACAAATCCAATATTAGGGCCCTATTATCTCGCTTCACACAAAAGCAAGGCCTATTTTGTTGTCATTATCAATTAGCCACAATGATCGACACGTTTTGGCTAAAATTTTGAGAGATTCACATGTTGGCCTTAACATTAAAAAAGTTTGGTCTTAGTTCGTGGAAATAACTATTGTAAGTCAGCCTAAATGCAAAAATACCTTGAGAACCCTATATAAGTCATCGTCTCTATATCTTTTTGAGATACATCTTTCACATCCACAAGTTTCATTCGAGCACTCAATTATTCATTCCTAAGTAGCTTTGAGTACAAGGAGAATTAAGCTCCAACCTTCAAGTATGTTTTCATGATAGAATTTTTTATGATTTATCATGTATTACATCAATGCTTGGATGACTTGTCTAAAGACCATTGCATCATCAATCAATGGTGTAATCATTTTATTTCAGCGCTTCAATTTGATGTGTCTTTCAAATTTAGCCTCTTCCCTACCAATGGTACACTTTCTTTTCATCATTGTTCTAGTGGAGGTTAACACCTACCTAATGTTTGACTTAGGAAAGCCCCTATAGATCCCAACACCATTTTCCTCTTCTTTTATGCATTTGTAGTCTTAGGAATAGATTTCAAACTCTATTGTAGGTATAGGAACATAGAACAAACTGAGATAGAGGCTACCATACCAAATTCAACAAAAAGGCATGGTCTAGGATGCATAACACCCTATTCTCCCTAGTCTATGGAACCTAATACCATTTTCTACGTAATTTCACCTGAAATTTGACAAAAAACTTTAGTTTGGAGTATCTTAAGACCTTGACCCTTGTATGCACTCAGATACTTGTTAGTATAGGGCTCCTATCCATAATCACCAGCCATTTTGAACCCTAATTTTAGACATGGGTTCCTCTCTACATCTCATTTTAAGTTCTTTTCATTTTAGTTCACTCCCAGTTATGCATTTGTCTATTTATGTTGATTATTGCCAATTTTGCATCATTTAACCTAGTTCTGGCATTTACATATCTAAATCATTATCCAATCATCAATACTAAAAAATGAAAAAATCAATCTCAGTACTCAGCTCTCCGAGAGGACTGAAGTTGGGCATAATTAATTATTCCTCTAGTTTGCATTCTAAGCTTAGATCCCATTTTCGTGCATTGCATTTTGGTTGCATAACTTCTAATATTCATTTTCAAATCTTAATTTTGCAAGAATTTTTTAGAAATTCATTGTATACATTGGTTGAAAGTTTCTTTTAATTGTATCATTATGACATGAGTATATTGTTTGATCATAGTGCATTTGATAAATGGAGTTGTTATCTTCTTTTTCTAGTTCAATTTCAAGTTTTGTCCAAGACATTCATGACATTACATTTTGTTCATATGATGATTGTATACACTTAAAAATTGGCTTGAGATAATTAATTAAATACATGTTATTTAATTAATAATTCCTCTACCTATGAATAAATTCCTTAATTTATTTATATGGTTCATAACATTTATTCCTCTTATCCTAAGATCATTTCCACCTCATCTAAATGATTTGTCCTATTATGCCACATCAACATGCATCTCATAAATTAAATATTCCTAAAATATTTAATTGATCAATTATCCTTAACAAATTCAACAAACTAAATGGACACATGGCACTTGCAACAAAATGAGATTTTAAACATTCCTAAATATTTAATTAATCAAATATCTTTAACAAACTTGGAAGAGACACATGGAATCTTCAACCCACTGAGGACACTTGACCTTCCTCTCTCTTCTCCATCCCCCACATAGCATTTGTTTCCTCTTGAGGGATCAAGATACACTTTTCTCTCCAACTTCCTCATCTCCAACCATTCAATTCCTCAAATCAAATCTGAACCGTCCATCTCTGCCACCTAAGACACGAGCCTTAGAAAATCTATAAATAGGCTCTCATTTGCACAAATCAAGCTCTAACCCATTTTTAGAAGCATTTTTAGTCTAATTCCTTTTAGAAGAATTGTTACACTCATCTCATCATTTTAGAATTAAGTTAGCATAATCACTTTTAGCAAGGAATCATATCAACATAAGAATTTAGCATTTTCAATTCATAGCACAACATCATCATTACCTTAGATCAATATAGAAACATTTTAATATCATATAGATCTTAATTGCATATCATCATAGTTCATTATCATATAGTGTAGGAATGAATTTCTTGCATTTCGAATTAGCACTCATTCTCTAGGTTGTCATTTTGAAAGCCAAGTGCATCATAATCTGAGAGAAAGCATAACTTGAAGAATCCTTGGAGATAGAGAACAATGGGACACTACTAGGAAGGCTGAATTTGTATTTCATTTTCTTAATTTGCTTTTCATAATTTGTCTCATTGACGTGTTTAAGGTTTTGAATAGATTGACATATAATTCCTGCACACAATGATAACTTAGCTCTTCCTTCTAACTATAGATATGCTTTTCCCTCTCCCAAAATTGGTCCCACCCATGAAGAGATTTTGGTGCGAAAAGATAATATTAGCACTTATGTCAAAAATCTCTCTCCTATGGAAGAAGCTTTGAGGAATTCTTGTCCCATTTTTCAAACACTCAAATTTTGATCTTTGGTATTAAACCCAGTGTCTGGCTTATCATTTTGATTTACGAGACCAATTTTCACAACTACGCAGCTCATCATTCATGAGATTTTAATATTTACATATTTATAAATGTATGTTTGAAAAATATTAAAATCTCATTATTTAATGCCTTATCATGAATAGATTCTCTTGGATCATAGTTTTTTCGTCCCCTTTGATGTATGGTCAAAGTTTCAAGTTCGAATTCTTTCCCAATTAAAAGTTATGACACGTCTCTGAAAGGTGGCACAAAGAAGTGAAATGAATTTAAATAAAATTAAATAAATTCACTTATTTAAAATAAAAAATAAAAAATGCTGTGCAATCCAAATTCATAACGGACAAACAGTTGTGATTTTGAAAAATCAAACTCAAAAGACTTATGGGAGGTGACGATGTGCGAAACAAAATCACAACTCACAACTAGTTGTGATTTTGAAAAGTCAAACATTAAGAGGTTGTTAAGTGCAAATTATGAATTCAAAGTGGTTATGCATTGTGAAATCGAAATCCACAACTCTTAACCAATTGTGAGTTTTAAAAAGTGAATGTGATGCAACCATAACCGATGAAACCCCTCAAAAGAGTCAATCGACTTATGTAGCAAGAGAGACACAATGAAAGCAACAAGAAAACATAACAAATTTATATAAACATATCATATTCAAGCCATATAACTTCCGGTAATCATCCAATAATCATTAGATTATCATCAAAGAACATCTGGTACTTAACCGGTTACATGTAGGCTTCAAGCTAGAAACAACCCAACCGTGACTCTAAAAATCAACCAGATCACAACATTTGAATCTCAATCCTTATTCAAATTCCTACTTCCTCTACCCTTACAAATGATTACCTAACACCATATTTATACCTGCTGGAACACATCCGGTCGAGCTCAAAAGATTACATTCACCAATGCAGGAAAATGAAACTTGTAATTAGGTCGGCCCTAAGATTTAAGAAATCTTTCTGAAAAATAACAACCAAGTGATGCGGTTCAGCAGGAATGTCGACCACATGCCAAAGAACATTGGACAAGACCCAAGATGGATCCACACACCAAGAATCACGTTGGTAATGAAGGAAAACCAGCCGGTAAGCACAAGAACTGTCCCGGGAACCCAGGTTCAGCCAACTGGAAGCGATAACTGACCAGAAAAGAACCCAAATGAACTAGAAATCTAGATTCAACCACATGAAACCACCAGGAAACTGCAAACAAGATTTGCCACGAAGAAAAAGCAACTACCGGTACATACCGGTAAGCATATTGAAACTACACAAGGAACTAAATAAGAACAAAATTGAAGGAAATATTTTTGGTTGATGCAAGATTGTTCATCGATCGAGGATGCTCCTGCATTAGAATGCGAGAGGTTAAAGATGGTAAAAATCAAATGCAAGTAAGTTATAAAAGGTAAAAAGTGAATGCAAGGTAAGTTGTGAGTTGAGTTGTGAAATGCATTTTCATAGCTCACAACTAGATTGTGAGTTGTGAATTTTGAAAAGTTGCGTTAACTACTTCAAAATTCAATTGGCGTTTTCAAAGTTAATGTCTCCAACCTTTCTTCGCACCCTCTCTACTATTGATAATGCTCTGGTGGATATGATGCATACATAAAATCTTTGACAAAATCCCTCATGGGATATTACTTCATAGAGTACAATGCACTACTTTTTAAATGTAAAATCTACACAAAATATATTTGATTTGAAAAAGGTTTTCTAAGAAACTTTCAAACAAATGCAATTGACAGGCATTGCCAATGTCCTCCATGCCTGCACAATGTGAAAGCCTTTGAACAGGTTATGGACACATATGAATGCATGGTGGGTATGAGATGTTTGTTAGATGTGGGTATGAGATGTTTGTCATATGTTATAAATAGGAATGCTTAAGTCGATATCTAGGCCAACGATGCATTTAAATTGTTTGACAAAATATCTAAAATAAATGTCTTTGCATAAATATAACAAGGTATATCAAATTCATTGATAAAAGTGCTTAAAGGAAATATGGGAGTATGCTATACAATGAACTTGTTGACTAGGCTTTAGTAACTAACAAGCGAATGCCATTGACATGGGTTTTTTCAAATGTGTAAACCTTCACAAATGCATTAAAGCTTCCAAATAAAATATGGACATCCTCCATTACATATAAACTTTTTTGTTCGTTGTTGTAATTGCAACTGCAACAACATGCATACAAAACGTGGAAGCATAGACAAAGCATGGGAATTGTTTGACATAATTTCTCAAGGGGATACCATCTCATTGGATGCCATGATTGCACGACTTCCACTAAAATGATTAAGTTGAAAGGGCTTTGGGGACTCTCAAGCAAATCCAAATAGACAATTGCAAAGACAAACTACACTAAGTTTACCTGCATCCTCTTTGTATGGAAACTTTGAAATAAGGTGTAACATGCACTAAACTATGCAATGTAAATAACAACTTTGAAAGAGAGAGGAAAGGAAGAACTTGCAATTTTTCTTAATATATATCTAATATTAAGCTAAAACAAAATTTGAATTAAACCAGAAAAATTAAAACAAAATAGAGATCTATTCTACGATCATATATATAAATTGGTACAAATGAAAATTTTATTACTTCTAATTAAAAGAGTAGAGATAATAAGAGATTACATTTTTTTAGATGCACATTTTGATTCTTTTACATAACTTTAACAATGATTGGAGGAGAGAAAATATCATCAAGGCACTTTTCCTCCCAACCATGGACTTACTAGTCCCCCATGTTATATCCAATTAGGTTGGCCCGACCCTTTGTAGGGAGGTAATGAGAAGTTGAGCTCATGCCATTTGAGACTGGTGTATAATCGTACACAACTCCTTAGTCTTCATACACTATAGGCTACCCCTAACTAGTATGACCTCTCATTGGGTCAAATATAACTGGATTATTGAATTGACTAATGCTCTTGAATTGAGCATCACCTTGGCCAAAGACTTTCATTTAGTTGCAATCACGCCAAGTGTGAAGTCAATGTTCCATCCCACTCAACGACAACTTGGGTTTAATAACAAGGTTGTTTTCTAAGAATTCTTGTAATGGATGACTATGTAGCTTTTTTGGTAGCAACGAAAAGCATAATAGAAGTCTAACACTTTTTTTTACTAAATGTTACAGTTTTTAAAGAAATAATTATTCAACCATGCAAATCAATATATCTTTCCCTTTGGAGAATTATCACTTAATGGTCTTATTCTAAATCTTTAGCTAAAAATGGAAGGGGTAAGATAGGCTACCGACAACTAGCTCTCATGTACGCATTGTATTGCATAGGAGCTCAGTATGTTTATTTTTATTTTTTATGTATGTCAATCTGCATAAATGTAGTATAAAAGAGTTGCCATACTTCTATCCAACCTTCTCCATACTTAGGTTTATTTAGTTTCCTCCTCTAGAAGCTGCTCTTTTGTTAATTCTAACTCGGTTACATAGAATCAATGATAACTTCCTTAATTCGCTTTTAGAACAATAAGAAACCAAGAGATAACAATTATGAAATAAGTTTCTTAATTAGCAATGCAAAAATAATATGACTCACTCATATTCAACAAACTATACTTATGATGAATATGCAACATTGAATCTTTGAAAACACTTGATGATGAATGCTTCATGGATGCATGAATACTTTAGGTATGTAACAGATCACGTCTAGGTCTAAATGAATTGATAAGATGTCTTTATACAGGGTTCCCTAGGCAATTTACTAATTAGGTTGACCTATAATAGTCATCTATAGCCCCGAGGATCAAATGTTGGTGGGGAGATATAACACCTACCCCATTTCGAATTGGGGCCCCTTTGAGAGGGACCAAGACATTTTGGGGCACCCTAGGCTAGACTAGGGTGTTCCACAACTTGGTCCTTCTATAAAGAGGACCAAAACAATCAGCCAAGGGGGTCGACATCTCATAGTGGGACCTACCAAATGGTGTACATGACATCAAATTGGATAACTAGGCCTAAACGAAACCAGAGAGAGGATGAGGATAGGACACATTAAAATGGAAGCACAAACATGAGGTGTAAATTAGACCAGTGATAGTTTACGATGCTACAATAATATCTCAATTCTCCGATATGAGAAGGGGTTTACAATGCCAAGGCTTTGATACCATGTTGAAATGATAATGAACCCATAATGAAGCTGCAAAATTCAAAGATCAACCAAGAAAGATGCCTTCTACAAGAGAATGTTTGAATAGGATCTTGCATTCAAATATTGAGAAATGATGTAATATGAATGATATATATTACAATGTACAAGCATCTTGCATATATAAGCAAGGTGTGATGATGTAGGGACAACTTCCCTTGGTGCAATCATTAAATGCATGATGCAAATATTAAATGACTTCATAGGGAAGGGTATTAGATATGATCCCAATTTTGTATGGTAATAAGGTATGTGCTAGTATGATATGAAGTTTGGAATGGAGGAAAATAGAAAGGATTCATAGCATCTAATCACAAATAATTTAAGAAGCAAGATCTAATTTCCTTGTTAAAGTATGCTTGTGGGGATATCAATTTTTTTTTTTAAAGGCAACTACTGTGGCCAAGTTATTATGTTATTTTAAAAGATAAAAACCATGAAGATTGATAAGTGGGCCAGGGCTATATGCAAGAGATGAAGAATTGTATAGAGAGAAGAACACACAAATGAAACAAAATCATAAATATATGGGTAGATAGAAGATTAACTTGAACGAATGTCTAAACCTTAATAAAGATACAAAAAATAAATGAATGAAAAGTTTAAAAGAATGATGTAGAGGGAGAAAATAAGTAAGAAGTTGAGTGTCAAAAAATGCACACACTTGCAATTTCACCTTCACTTTTATATCCGCTTTAATGTTAATTCCCTTATGTTTGTGCAAGCTCATTTTTGCCTTTGCATCAACCTTTACCCCTCAAGATGCTTAGGATCCCTTTTTTGCACCAATTTTGTATTAAACTTGTGATTCTATTGCCTCTTGTCATTTTTGAGCATGACTTGTCTAGACACTAATGACCAGTGCAAACATTTGTGCATCGTCCTAGCATCCCATGACATTTTATTGTTCAAAGATCGTTCGATTGTTTTGTCACTTGTCATCCACCCAAGTTAGTGGAAATGGTTTAGAGTGATTTTGAAATGACTCATTTGCTCTTTATTTCCCTCCTCTTATCACTTTTAGATCTATCTTTCACTTAACACAAACTCTCTTGGATGTTCTCTATTGAATTCTCTTGGCTCACTTGCACTCTTTTGCTCATGCACAACTCTCAATAGCTTGCTACACCACTCTCAAGATCTCACAACATTATCTCATAGCTCTCTTGACTTTGTGAAGCTTTTTTGACAATATCTTTCATATATCTTCAAGTAGTTTGAGATTTATCACATCCCTTATCAAATCATTATTTTCTCTATGTATCTTTATCTATCTCTCTATCTCGTTGCCATGGAGGTGGAAACACCAAAACAAGGTTTTGATTGAGGCAAGAACACCAAAACAAGGATTTGGTTTGATTTCTCTATATGTGTGTAGGTATTTCAAGAGCATTCAATCACACAAAGGTTTGCTTGTGGTTATTTATTTTATTTCTTTCAAGTAATCATTTAAATCTTGTAATTTGATTTAGTCCTTACCTTTTCTATTATGTTTCTCACTTTTAGGTTTTGTAGGTTAGTTGGAGCATTAAGTTAGGTTTTTGCATTCTTTGTGCATCTTTTTGTTTGTGGTCCATACGAGATGATAGTGCTATGCGAGGACTTCCATTCATCACATTGGTGTTCTTGGCCAAGACGCTCAAATTTTGATCAAAGACTTTGTTATTTGTGTTTCCTATTTTTAATATTAAAAAGTTTATTTTATTTATCTATTTATAGATATTTTCAACAATTCTTTTCATTTAAGCATTTTAACTAGTTGAGTATATATGAATGTATGTAGTGAAATTGGCTCTTAAAGGAACACAGTTTCTCTTTTGCAAAGTCACATTTCCTCCATTACAAAAACAACAACAATATATTTTAGAGTTCAACTCGACATATGAACATTGTGAAAAATATTATATAAGGGTTGAAATCAAATGAAGGGGAAATATCCTCATTGAACAATTAAGGACTAGCTTCCATGCGCTCAAATATGAGACATGCAAATATATGACACCTAAAGAAAAATGAGAAGAAAAGATTTGTATTTTTTGAATAGTAGTAATGAAACAATATTTCATTCTTAAATACTCAAGATACAAATATTCTCGAACCAAAGATTAAAGAACATTAAAAATTGATTCCATATTAAAATTATTTAAAAAAACAATTTAAAAAAAAATAAAAAAAATAAAACTCAAATCAACAAAAAAAAGATAGTGTTTTCTAAAAATACTACCTCTCTCATACAAGAATTAGTGATCCAATACACATGAAGATAATTAAAATTAAAATCAATTCATTTCATTTCATGCGCAATAATACTATAAATTTTAAGGGACCCATCGTGCACCCAATAGAGTAACTCGGTATCACAAGGACGCCAGCATAAATGAAGAATTCCTTAAATCCATGGCATGGAGACGCTATAAAATCTTTGGAACAATTAGGTTATTTCATTTCATTTCATTCAAGCGTTCTGGGCAAGCCCTAAAACCTCAAACCTGATACTAACAATTCTCTCCCATGTTGTATTAACACAACACATATCTTATAGACATCAGGTTTTTTAAAAAGAAATTTTCTCCTCATTTGTCACTTTTCTTTTCCGATCTGAAGTATAAGCATTTTAAGATTTACAATTAAATCCACATAAAATCTTCAGTTCGATCTAAGGTAAGTTGAAAATAATCCTCGGCAGCATTTTACAGGATTTAATCTTCAATACGAAGGCCTACAGAACACTTTACTTTTTCAAAGGCATTTTTTTTTTCTTTGTTTTTGTGCAAAACATCTGAAAATCAGTAGGCAATTTGAGTAATAAGTGCATTGTTCTAGGCAGATTGATGCGATTATCTTTGAGGGAGGGAAGAGTAGTCTAGCAGCATGGAGGTTTTGCAGGGTGCAAGCCAGGAGGTTTATACTTCTTCAACTAAGCAGAGAATAGCGGTTTTCCGGGACAGTATCATCCCTCTTCTGGATAAGCTAGGTATTTATTCTCTCGCAATATATGATGTTTTAGTTAAATAGCCAAAGTTTTGTAGATCGTCAAGACAAATAATTAAGCGTTAAGGTAAAAGTTTGTCCCCTGAACAGATGCGTGTCTCAAAAATCTTGGCGTATGGTTTGGATGAGAATTGAATTGTATAACTTGCTTGCTTACTACCAAGTTTCTGCATTTAATTGAAAATCGAGACAGGCATTCAGGGCTAAATTTGTGCACTTGGTTATATACTTCGGTTGCTTTCAGAGGTTTGTGAAAAGTTTTGATAGGATGATGCTGTTTATGTGAACTGATTGATTCTTTCCTAAGTCAAAATGCCAGCCACATCCGCCAAGCTGTATTGGTACGCTCAATCTTTCTGTTAGTATCACATTCCTCTTTAGCCGAGAAGCCAGCAACATCCACCAGACTGCATTACATAATTGAGGGACAGCGGTTGGGGTTTGAACTTGGGTCTTCACTGTCATAATTCTACCACGTGAGCATTAGTTCATAGCCTGAAAGCTCATCCCATCCAATTATGATAGACAGATAAATGCGCTAAATAATTAAATTTGTAAATGAGTAACTAAGACATTTAGTTGAGCCAATTTTTTTTATTGCTATAGGGCTGTTCTTTGTCTGTGAGGTATCTGCCCTTCCTTTATAATTTATAACTGTGTATGGAGAAACACGATGGCCCTGGCCATTCTGTGTTTTAATGGCCCGCGAACACAAAGCACATTGCAAATGGTCACATCTCTTCTGTTTTGATGTTCATTAATTTTTTTGTATGTTCAAGTTCCTTACATGTAACTTTAAATTTCACATGTGAATTAGTATATTTTAATTTTAAGATATGTGTAAGATAAATCGTTCTTAACCAATGGGGGTAAATTGTATATACAATTTTTTGTTGGTAATTTAGTGAGGGTTCTATAGGGGGCCCTCTCCCAAAAATCACATGAAATTTGCTGACAGGAAAAATGGTTAAAATGACCACCAAACAAAATCAAACGATAACAAACATGAAGCCCACAGATCAAAAGCCAACCCTCTGCCACCTGAGACCAGTGGCAACTAACAAGCAAAAGGTTTTTACAGAAAAGGAGGTACAGTATTTGATTTCGACACTGCCAGCAACCGATGCTTGTAGCAGTATTCTCTCCCCAGCTTCAACATTAACTACAACCACTCAAGCTTGATCACCTTTAGCAGGCACAAGGGAACGACCCCTCTGCCGAATTCAGAGCAGGGAATTTGATCCCACAAAAGTTGTCTTTCCTTTTTTTGCTTGAATTAGCCTTTTATCATCCCACATTGGCAGCATGAATAAATTGGAAACATCCAAACAACTCCTAGCATGGGTGCCATCAATTATTTCAAAATCATTTAAAATCCAAGCTAAAAGTTTTGACATCCCGCAACTCATGATACAGTGCTAAAATTTATTTATCGACACTGCTCACATTACACATGTGTGCCAGGGTTCGCTGACTTTAACCAAGCAGCGATGACTGGCCATAAACCATAGCACTAGAGCCAAGTAGAAAAAGCCACCACTAAAGCCACCAACAAATCCTACAGGAACGCCTTTCAAACACAAAGAATCCAATAGGAAGATGAAGGGAATGAAACTGGAATATTGGAAAGCCAAATTTCTGAGGCCGTTAATAGGAATTCACCTACAAAGGACTTATATGTGCCAAAGGGAAATGCATTTAAGCAATCATGACACCATCATAAATCAAGCACAAAAAGAAAGCCTCCACCCCATGACATGTCCCCATTTTGAAATAGGACTTAACAATAAATAATAATAGACATAAAATAATAAAAATATAATTAAAATGTAATTAAGTTAATGAATGGTTAAAAGGCATGGAATGAAGAGTTGTCACTCTCTCAAACATGAGATATAAGAGGGAGCAGAGATCATTTGAAAAGGGATAAGGAAGAGAGAATAAATGAAGCATTGGAATCAAGGAAGGATAAATGGAGGAAGAAAGGAATGGGAATTAGATAAGGTTGTGTCTCTTTCAAAGGGCAAGAATTGTGAAGGGTTGTACTATTTCAAAGGGTGCTAGTTGTGAAAGGTTGTGTCTCTTGCCAAGGGGCAGGCATGATGAAGAGATGTTACCTCTCCCTTACATGTGAAGATATAAAGGGAAGAAGGTTCATTTGAGGAAGAGAGGGAAGGGGGATCAATTTGGAGAATAATATATTATTCTCAAAAGTAGCAATGAAAAGTGGCGACTTAATTGTTATGAAATGTGGTGCCTCAATTCCTATGAAAGGTGGTGGCTCTTCCACCAATAAAATCTATAGCAGAGATCATTTAAAGGAAGGGCAGAAAGAAAGAGGGAATAAAATATAAAGGCATTAAAAGCAGATTTACGAGCAGACCTAAAGCATTGAATGAAATCAGATTGAAAATATTAGTAAATATACAGCAGTTCGAATATACTTGTGGGTTTGGGTATGAGTTCTTTATGCACAGCGTGATGAATATTATCTGCTCATGCATGATTAGTAATATGCTATCGCTTACAGCTGTTTATACTATATATCTGACTGTTAATTACTGTTTATAATATGCTGTATGTTTGTGACTGCTTAGGATTCATTATATATCCTGCTTGATTGTTATATTCAGGCATGATAGGGGAAATGAGGGAAAGGAGGGGAACGGCAATGTGGTGTTCTTCTAAGTATGCCACCTCATGGTGGTGACTGAATGGTCCCATGAGGCCAAGGGTGTACTGCCTTTAGGCTTAGAAGGGATGGGCTTCCAGGGCATCCTATTGTAAATATACCTCAATCCTTTGTCATGGTGGATCAACATACTAAAAAGTACAGTCATAGGAAGTGGAACTGGATGACATGATGAAGGGGAATGGTTATAGGACACCTCACTAGGTACACCACCTCATGTGGATGGCAGGGCCATATGAGGCCAAGAGGAATGACATATCTGCTCTTAGGCCTAGGGTAGAGGATCTCTAAGGCACCTTATCGAGTCACCTTATTCTAGCTTCCCTATGGTTGAATTTCTCCAATAAATTAGAGATTTCTTATGATTAAGTTAATGTTCCTAACCCTAGTAGGATTTTAGGGCAAAAACTAGGGCATTTATAAAAGGGGACATTACACCCCAGGTCACCAATCACAAACAAATAATCATCAAGCTAAAAGCTGTTAAATATATCTCAACCTTCATGAACAGTACAAGGCACATTTTAGGAAATGGCCATCCAAAACTTTTATGGCGGCGTAAAATCATAATGTATAACAATTCTTGGCCAAGCTTCTATTCTGTAACTATGAAGAGTTGGAAAAAATGCCCGATCAATTAGAATATTTAATTGTATTTTAGTCACTTATATTTAGTTCCTTGTTTAATGGTCATTTAGCTTTTTAGCTAATTAGCTTTTAAGCTTTATTTAGCATTTAGCTTTTTCTTTTTAGTTAATTAGTTTTTAAGCTTAATTTAGCGTTTAGCTCTTTAATCTTTTACTTTAACGTTATGCTCTAATTATAGAACATCGTTTTGTAACCTCTATATATACGTGTGTATATCGTTCAATGTAATCATCCGATTATTGAATCATTCATTCAATTTATTTTTCATGGTATCAGAGCATGGAAATTAAAATTTCGAAAATTTTTGTTATTAAAATTTTTCGAAGTTTTTATTGAAGAGATTTTTTTAAAATTTTTTGTTTTTTAAAAAAAAGAGTAGATTCTTTTTCTCTTCCTGGGCAGGTTTTTTTTTTTGCAGGTTGAAATTTTTCCTAGGGTTTCTGCAATTTTTGACTAGGGTTTTGACCCTTTAGTTCAAGTCGAAATTTTATTCTGGCCGGAGATTCTTGGTGGGTTTTTTGAGACCTCAACTGGGTCATCGTCAGATTTTTCTGGGTGCATCGTTTTTCGTGCCTAATTTTTGAGCTGTCGGATCTGCATTCTGTTTTCAGATTCTTGGTGGGTTTTTCGAGAGCTTTTTTGGGTTGGTCTCAAATTTTTTTGGGTGCCTTGTTTTCCGCACCTCAAATTTTGTGCCAGCAAATTTGCCTTGGAATTTAAAAACAGTTCACAATTTCTGCTATTTCTGTGGACGTTGAGATTTTTGCTGTTTTTTGGGCACCATTTATGCTGTTTTAAGTGTGCAGAATTTTAATTTTTGGGTTTCTTCCAAACCTTGAAATTCGTGCCTTGGACTTCGTGCCAGAATTCTCCTATAGGGTTTCAGTTTTTTCAGCAGCAGCTTCTATTCTAATTTAAAAAAAAATCAAATTCTTTTGTCTCTTGCTTTCACTTAGTTGACCTCGATCAACCTCGGTTTCCGTGATGGCATCATTAACCAACATCATGTTGGAACATAGTTAGAAGTTCAACGGCCGCAACTACAACACCTGGAAACATCGTATGCTTACCATCTTTGAGTATCGTTGCCTTGATCAACTTGTTTTGGGCAAGGAATCTCGTCCTACAACAGCAGGTGATGATCAAGACAAACATGATGTGAAGAATCAAGAGGCTGTCATGCTTATCAAACTCTCCGTCACAAATGATCAACTCCCACAGGTGCCTTCAGGTAAAACAACAAAAGAGATTTGGGATCTTTTGAAGGATCTTCATGAAACGTTCGACAAGAGCCGAGCTTTCTTTCTGAAGAATATGTTGTTTTCTATCATGATGGATGAGAAGTCATCTATCCAGGCACATCTTACGAAGATCACGGACATCCGTGATCAGTTAGAAGCTATAGGCCAAACCATGGTGGAAGAGGATATGGTAGTGATCACGCTAAAAAGCCTTCCCAGATCCTACGAGCATTTCATTGATACGTTCAATATCTCCTCTACTAGTGTTGATTTGAAGTTTCCTGATCTTTGCAACAAGCTGCTACAACAGGATCGATGGAAGCAACAATTTGGAAGCAGCGCTAGTTCATCCATTGAACAGGCTTTCACAGCCTCAGCTTCGCATAAGTACAAGGGTAAAGCTCATCCTTCCAGCAGAAAGGACAAGGTCAAGGTCAACCTCAACAGTCTTCCAAAAAGAAGAGCTTACAGTGTTCCTACTGTCATATATATGGCCATTTGGTGAAAGATTGCCGGAAATTGATAGCATCCCAGCAATCCAAATAGGGAGGGTCCAAGCAGAAAGCCAATTCTGCCACACATCTTGATCAGAAGGAATCTACCTTCTATGCGTTCATGGCCCAAACCTCCTCCTTTGATGTTCAATCATCAGCCTGGTACATTGACTTTGGAGTCTCTCGGCATTTCACGCATCGTCGGGATTGGTTTACAGAGTACATGCCTTTCACTGATTCAGTGATCTTTGGTGGAGGCGAAGAGTATACTGTTGTCGGCAAGGGCAACCTTCAGATTTCAACTGGTGGGAGGGATTTAATATTCCTCAATTTATACTTTGTACTTGGTATGAAGCTCAATCTACTGTCAGTCAGTCAGATTATGTAGCATTCACCACAACTGGATGTCGTCTTTGGGTTGCACAAGTGCAGCATTGTTGACAGGGAGACTCGCACTACAGTTGCAGTTGGTATTGAGGATCATGGTCTTTATAGACTTGTTGATTCTACTGGTTCTCAGGAGCTCGCCATGGCAGCTAGGAGTACTTTCCATCAACACTCTTTGACATCAGCGATATGGGCATCTCAATGTCCACTATCTCTCTCAGTTGGTTCGAGAGGATCTAGTTGTAGGATTACCTGAGATTCAAACTCAGAATCATGGAGTTTGCGGAGCGTGTCAAGCAACATAGGACTCCGTTTTCAGATGGAGACGCTTGGAGAGCATCCAAGGTCTTGCAACTCGTTCATGCAGACATCTGTGGTCCCATGAACACTCCATCTGTCACTGGATGCAGGTATTTTCTATTATTTGTTGATGATTTCAGTAGACGCATGTGAGTTTATTTTCTTAAGTAGAAATCAGAGGTGCTCACCATGTTTCAAACGTTTAAGGCCTTAGTGGAAAAAGAGTCTAGCTGTTAGATAGTCACTCTTCGGTTCGACAATGGAGGGGAATTTTGTTCTACAGAGTTCGCCAACTTTTGTGCATCACATGGCATTAAGCATCAGCTTACCACACCTTACACCCCATAGCAGAACGGAGTTGTTGAGCATAGGAACTGTACAGTCACTGAGATGGCTCGGTCTATGTTGGAGCGTAGAAATGTTCCAAAACACTTTTGGGCGGAAGCGGTCTTCATTGCAGTCTACCTTCTGAATCGGTCTCCCACAAAGTCCGTTAAGAAGATGACTCCAGAGGAAGCTTGGTCTGGCAGGAAGCCCAAAATTAGTCATTTGAAAGTTTTTGGCTCTACAACTTATGTTTGGATTCCAGATGCCATGCGCACCAAACTGGATCCAAAGAGTCAGAAATTGATGTTCATCGGCTACAGTGACAACCACAAGGCATATCGGCTAGTTGATATAGACACTAATCACCTCATATTCAATCGAGATGTAGTATTTGATGAAGAAAGAGGGCTTTTTCAGCCTTCCTCTCTTGATTTGAGCACTGAGGATCACCCTCCAAAGGCTGTACATATGGGTGTTCGTCTTCCCTTAGCTCCACCTGATGGGAGGGATTTAGTTGACTCTGAAGTTGTGGGGTCTCCCAGGCATGACATTGCACCCTCTGACTTTCCTCGGGATCTTCTCAATCCACATCCAGAGGAGCTTGCTCCAGATATTCCAAGCACTTCATCTTGCAGTAGATGTTGGTACTTCTACTCTCCGGCCTAAGTGGTGGGCCAAGACCATTGGTGATCTTCATGATGATGAGCTCATTGAGGGTAGATCCGTTAGAGGTAAGAGCCAGCAACACACAATTAATTTTGCTCTTATGGCCAACATTCACAGTATTTATGAGCCTCAAACATATACAGAGGCTAAAGGTGTACCTAAATGGGAAAAGGCTATGGCAATAGAGCAACATAGTCTTCTGAAAAACAACACTTGGGTATTGTCCGATCTTCCTCCAGGAAAGAAGCCCATTGGCTGCAAATGGGTGTTTAAAGTCAAGTATAAAGCTGATGGAAGTCTTGATAAGTACAAGGCTCGGTTGGTGGCAAAAGGGTTTTCACAGAAGGAGGGCATCGACTATGAGGAGACATTTGCTCCCACAGCCAAGATGAGTACCATTAGGCTTGTCCTCGATCTCTCAGCTCAATTTGGATGGAAAGTCCATCAAATGGACGTCAAGAGTGCCTTTCTCAATGGTGATTTGTAGGAAGAAGTTTACATGACGCAACCTCCAGGTTTCAAGGTTGCTGGTAAGGAACACCAGGTATGTAGACTAGTCAAAGCACTCTATGGCCTCAAACAGGCTCCTCGTGCATGGTACATCAAAATTGATAAGTACTTGATTGATCAAGGCTTTTAGAGGAGTCCTTCAGATCCCAATTTGTATGTCAAACATACTAGTGATGATATTTTATTTCTAGTAGTCTATGTTGATGATCTCATCATTACTGGCAATGCAGCACATCTGATCATGTAGGTCAAACAGAATTTGTGTCAGCATTTTGATATGACAGATTTGGGACTTCTCCATTATTGTCTCGGTGTAGAGGTTTGGCAAACTGATAGCCACATATTCATTTCTCAGTCAAAGTATGCCAAGAGCCTACTAGATAAGTTTCGAATGCAAGATTGTAAACTTGCATCTACACCTATGGAGATAGGGCTCAAATTATCAGCCAAATCAGATTCACTTGTAGTGGATGAGTCTTCATTCAGGCAACTAGTGGGCAGCCTCATCTATCTCACCGCCACTAGACCTGACATTAGTTATGTTGTGAGCTATATTTCTCGCTTCATGTCAGCCCCAAAAGTTGAACATTGGGTTGTAGCGAAGTGCTTGCTTAGATATGTAAAGGGCACTCCTGATTTTGGCATTCTGTACAACAGAAGCAAAGATCCTAGGCTGGTTGGTTTCACAGACTTTGATTGGGCAGGTTGTGTTGATGACAGAAAGTCAACTTCTGGGTATGTTTTTAGCTTGGGTGTAGGTGCAGTCACATGGACCAGCAAGAAGCAATAGGCAATAGCTCTTTCCTCGACTGAAGCAGAGTATCGGGGAACTGTTAAGGCAGCATGTGAGGCAATTTGGCTTCGTAGGATGCTTGCAGACATACAAATGTCTCAACTAGGACCTACTCCCTTGTTTTGTGATAATCAAGGGGTTCTAAAATTAGCCAAAAATCCAGTCTTCCATGAGTGGACAAAGCATGTGGAGCTTCATTGTCATTTCATCCGCCAGCATGTTGAAGATGGATCAGTGATACCGCAGTACATTCCTACAGAAGATTAGACTGCAGATATCCTCACCAAGTCCTTGAGCCCGGCAAAGTTTCTCAAATTTAGAGGGCAGCTTGGTGTGATAGATAGCATGACCATTAAGGGAGGGTATTAGAATATTTAATTATATTTTGGTCACCTATATTTAGTTCCTTGTTTAATGGTCATTTAGCTTTTTAGTTAATTAGCTTTTAAGCTTTATTTAGCATTTAGCTTTTTCTTTTTAGTTAATTAGCTTTTAAGTTTTATTTAGCTTTCACGCTTAATTTAGCGTTTAGCTCTTTAATCTTTTACTTTAACGTTATGTTCTAATTATAGAACATTGTCTTGTAACCTCTATATATACGTGTGTATATCGTTCAATGTAATCATCCTATTATTGAATCATTCATTCAATTTATTTATCACGATCAACGACCACATTAGCTAGGAAATCTGCATCTGCTACAAAATTCAGATCTCCATAGCTGTTTGTAAATAAAATAGTATAATTTTATTAAAAGACTTACATGGATCTAACACTTCCTCTAGAAAGCATCGATTCTTCCAACTCAGACAAGATCCCTTATTCAGCCCTTTAATCACAATCATAGGGGTACCTTCCATAATTAGATGGTTGCACCCCAGCTAGAAAGTCAATGGAAAACAGTTTCCCATTCTGCCTCATTATTCAAGTTACTGCCAAGAAATAGGGAACCCTCTTCATAAGGCTACCATCTGATCCCCTAACACTACACCAGCCCCAGCTGAACCTGGAATTACTAAACGTGGAATTACCCCTAGAAGTTCTGTCAAATTAAGCATTAGAAACCCAGCTAGGGATTTCCTTCAGGAAGATTTTTTCTCACAGACTGATTATCAACTACCCTATTAACAGGGGAAATTGTTTATGTAAAGTAATATGAATTATTTTGAATAATTAATATATTATATACACACACACGCATGTGTTTCTTGACTTCAACTTTTTCAGTTCCATTTTCTGTTGCATTGTCACTGCCATCGGGTTCAGCAGTTCTCTTTTTTTTGGTAACATAGCTGGGCAATCTTAATCATTGTACTACATTCCTATTTTATTTAAAATCCAACCATTTTGCCATACCACCTTCTTTTTAACTTTAAACATTCATCAAAACAATTTCTCTGCCATAATCACCAAGGTGCAATTTATTTAGGTTTCGAGAACAGGTCCATGTTGCAATAATTACATCATCTTAGTTCTATGTTTACGACGGATTAAACTAGGTGCTGTATGGGCCCAGAGGTTCGATAACTGGTTTTGTTGAACTAAATTACAGTTATTCACAAACTTGATATCGGTCATCTTCTCTTTAATATGTCTTTGTTTTACCATGGTTCAGCAGTATTCCAAGATCAAGATTGACCCTACATTGGATTGAGCACAAGAAGCACATGTTTACCTATCTGAGCAATAGATTTTGGAATAAGACAAACAATGAGATCTCTAAGATAAAAGTTAAAACTTAGGCCAAACAGTTATTTTTCTTGAAAAATTGAATTGTCATGGCATAGTGAGATTTATAAACCAATTCACAATAATCAAACTTGCAAACAAGCTAGCATGGGAAAAAGATACACAAATAATTAGTTAACAATTATAAAAATTAAATTCAGGTTATTTCAGTTCATGACAAACCCATTTGAAAGGCATGAATGGAGACATGAGTTTATGTAATTTCAAGCACTAAATAGTCAAATACATTAATTTAGTAGAATAGAAATAAATAGGCTTTTGCTTTGAATATCCTATAAGTTTTCTGAATCTGTTCAATCACGTTTAATGGCATTAAATATATCAGTAGGAGTAATAAACGCAGGGCATAAGCTTATGAGTGAGAACACCTTGTCCTTGTTCGCTTAATGCATTATACCTACCGCAAGTCATTATCTCAAAATGTTGGCTCTTCTGTCTTAGCTCATAATCCTCTTTTCTGATGTTGAATCAACCTTGTCCAACTAAATGGTACCAATGTTCCTTCCTTCCATTTGTTCATTGAAAGGTAAAAGATAATAGTGTATAGAATCCAAACCATTTGTCATCTTTCATACCAGGTAATTGCGTTTCTTGGAGCTGTTTGCCCTCTCGGGTGAATACTTAAAGCATAAAGTACGTAATGCAGAATAAGAATGCCATCGATATCAGACAAGTATAAGATATGTTATTCCATTCATAATTCGTCTGTTGCAAGTTACATTATGAAGTATATAAAGATACTGAGGGGGTGCGAGCGCCAACTGTCGCACCGCAACTGCCACCCCTCGGTTGCCAACTAACCAAAACAATTACACATAATTAACTAGTCCTATTCCCGTGTACAATAATGCGGCTAACATCATCCCCCCCAAAATGAAAAGTCGTCTCCAGGCGACTTACAACAACATGGAGAATACATGGAGCTCGCAAAACCCCCCAAAAAAACTAAGGGGGTGCAGAAGGCGTCCCTGATGAAGAAGGTGCTGGTGGTGGTGTAATGGTGGACGCCAAGTGCCCACGGAGCTCATATACCTGCTCCGTCCTCCTCTTCAGATCCCGTTCTGCGACCAATTGCTGCTCCATAGCAGTCTTTACCATATAGGCTGCCTCGAGCACCTTCTTATCCTTCTTGTCCACACTTTCCAGTGCATTGACCAACCGAGTCTCCAACAGCTCCCTCGATGCCCTCTCCTCTTCCAACTGTATCAGCAAGGCAGACTTCTCTGCTACTAAAGTGTCCATCGCTGTCTAGGTCTGTGCCATGCTAGCCTCTAGCTCTCGAAACTTGGTGGTCAACTCCTCCCGAGCTGTTACTGCTGCTACCTTCAAAGCCTCAACTGTGGTTGCCTTCTATTGTGACCTTCGAAGCTCCAGATAACCTTCACGGAAGGCTTGCTCTACCTCTCGCACCAATGACTGCATCCGGGTCTCGCCAACCCCCCTCAGTGAGGCGCCAAGCCTCCAGCATCGTCAAGCTCTCCGTGTCAGGCCACCCGGCACACTCAAAACACCTCTCAAACTTAGCTCGGCATCCGGTGCAGGCAAAGGTCAACAACCCCTCCATCCGCTCAACCATGGTCGCATCGGCTTGGAGCGTGGCAGATGACACAAGCCGCTGTGCTCCCAGAGTCATCTCGGTAATAAACTGCTCCAACTTTGCACCCTGCTGACTTCCCACAGGCACCCCCATAGGCACCCCCTCTGCTTTGTACGGACTGGTGACTACCACCGCAGGGGGTGAGGCAACCCTCTGAACCGCCCTGCTGCTCGGAGAACTCCCTTCCTTGAGATCAATGACATCCAAGGAATACATGGTCCGCCCTGGGGATAAAGTGGCCTCTCCCGCAGGTGCCACGGGTGCCATCTGGTAACGGCTCAACCAGGCAGTGAGGTCATCATGAAGAGTGCCTACTTCCGTTATTGCCTCCTGCATACATCCGGGCAACCCTGGCACATCCTGTCTTGTCACATCCGGCACATCGTGGGCCATGGAAGTCTCTGCACTCGCCAAGGTCTCCACCCGTGGTGGTGTCATCGCTATCGTCACCCGAGGCTGCCCGAAGCTAGGAACTGGTACCGTGGTGACGACACTCACTGTCTCGAACGACCGCGACACTGCCAACTGACAAGTCTCCGATAAGCGGGCTAGTGTAAAGTGGACCTGCACCTGCGACGCTAAAGTCTACCCTACTGTACTTGCTGACTCCACTACCCCCTCTTCAGGCAACTGGCTGCCTCTTCTTCCTGCCAAGCGGAAGCTCCCTCCGCTTACCTGGGACGTGTCTGCCGATTCCTCCCTGCCGCTATCTGCATCCTCCTCAGCCTTGGACTCTTCTGTGTCAGACTCCGTATTGGACATGGCGGCCTTCTTTCTTTTTGTGCCCAAACGTGCCTTCGTGCCATGTGCCAAGACGTCCAAGTGTGACCAATAGAATATGGGCGGCTGGTCTGGTGCAACACGCCCCTACGGCTCCAATGGCTGTGAGCCCAGGGTGATCAGCGTGCGGACTGCGTTGAGGAATAATCCGATGGCGTGATGCTGCATGTAGAACTTTTTGTATTGCAGCGTCATGAACTTGTCCATCCTATCCGCCAATAGTGATGCCCAATCGTATACCACTCCATTGTGCAGCCCGTTCATCAACACTATCTGTGCAATGGCTATGTCCGATGCGTGGTTGGCACCTGTGAGGTGACTCTTCACCACCGACAACAGGCATCGCCATACTCCCTTGGCGAAAAATTGTTTCTTCACCCCCCGACTCTTGCCTGCACTCTTGAGGCTATCTTTTTCTCGTTGGGTAAGGTTATCGTGCAACATCAACTGCAGCAGTGTGGCACGATATTCTGGGGATATTTTTTGTGCAGTGTCTATTTTTTTCCCTTTCACCCCCGGTATGCCAAATACCCTAGTGAACTCGCCTGTCGTGAATGACACTGTTATCCTCTGGTGTTGATAATCAAATACCGACTGGTGGCGATGTTTGTCATAGCTGCCAATCATGGCACGCAAAACCACCTCAAAGTCCTTTATAGAAAAAATTGGCATCTGGACGGCCTAGTGTACCTGTGCCTGGCGAAGGCTTTTCTTTATCAGATCATCCTGAGGTGTCTTCGCCCACCAGTTCCGATAGTCTATTCCATTCAAACCCTCAAACACAATATTATCTGCTGTTACCTCATCTTTGTCTTTTGTCGCCAAGGGTTTTGGCCGATGCTTCTTATTTTTCTGACCGCTGCTCATGGCGAGGCTGCCTGCAATACGCACCCCAGATGGCAACACTCGTTTCCCTGTTTGCCCTCCCTGCAATTTGTCTTCTAATGGCTGCAATCGTTTTCGCCAATCTGCCTTGTTCTTATTTTTGTGTCCATTAGTCTCGGATTAATTCTTTAATCTTGCTTTAAAAACCAAATCCGTCTGCCACTTTTCTAAAAAGAATAGGGTTAAATTAATAACCCCGTGCCTCTTCCCGGATTACTGTAGGCGTACGTTGTTTCCTTGCGCGGTTGGCTGCTAGGCGGTGCGACATGTGCGGGTGTGTGCTTGTGCGGGCATGTGCGGGCTGTGCGGCGTGTGCGGGCTGCGAGTCGTGTGCGAGCGTGTGCGGGCGTCGTTTTTGTTTTATTTTGTCGTTGTGGGGGGTTTTATTGTGCGGTGTCTGGTGACCACCTTCGGTGGCATCCACTGCCGGTGGCCCCACCGTCGGTGTGACCACCGCATGGTGGTTCCACCTTCGGTGGTCCCACCGTACGATGGCCCCACTTTTTTAAAATCCGTATGGCACGTTCATCGTACGGTTTTTCCCTTTGTACGATCGTCGTACGACCCTTTTTTTTTAATTTTAATTTTTTTTATCTATCAAGCATCCTGACTGGATGGTCCAGGCTCCCTCCGTTCGTGGTAAACTTTTAATTTCGACCCGTTGACGGCGTCTGGTATCTCTTCCTCGTTGAGCGTCCACAACTTAATCGCTCCGTTGGTATTGACCTCACGTACCTTGAAGGGCCCTAGTCATCGCACTTTGAATTTCCTAGGTTTGATTTCGTTCCTTCCATTGAATTTCAACACCAACTGCCCAGGAGTAAACTTCATTCGCCGAAGATGCTTGTCGTGCCAAACCTTTCGTCTTTGCTGGGCTGTCTCTGTCGCCCACTGAGCCATCATCCTTCGTTCATGCAATTTGTTCAAAGCGTATAGTCTCTCTCTTTTAGGCTTTCCATGTCGCCAAGTCGATTATCGATGGCGATCTGGAGACTCGGCACCATGAATTCAACTGGCACCACGGCTTCTTGTCCATACATTAGTTGGAAGGGAGTCTGTCCAGTAGTTACCTTGTAAGTTGTTCGGTATGCCCAAAGTACTGACGGTAGGCGCTCCTCCCAGTCATCCTTCTCCACTCCGCAAGACTTATAAATCATCGACATGATTATTTTATTGGTCGCCTCGGCCTGCCCATTCGCCTGCGGATAGTAGGGGCTTGATAAGGAGTGGAAAATTTTGAACTCTGTTGTTAGCAATCGGATTATGTGATTTACAAAATGTCCTCCTCTGTCACTCGTCAGTTGGATTGGAATCCCATACCGCGTAATGATGTGTTCATAGATGAATTTTGCTGTATTGACTGCCGAATTGTCCGGTAAGGCTCGTGCCTCCACCCACTTGGTCAAGTATTCTGTTGCCACTACAATGTATCTGCATCGTCGGGCTCTACTTGGTTTTAATGGTCCGATGAAATCCAATCCCCATCTCTCAAACAGTTCTTGGGCATTCGATGGGTTGAGGGGCATAAAATCCCTCTTTAATGGCCGTCTGGCCCGTTGGCATGTATCACAACTCGTCACCCACTCTCTGGCATCATTATGTAGTGTCGGCCACCACAGTCTTGCCAACAGAACTTTCCTGGCCGTGGTGTCGGGCCCCATGTGTCCACTTGTGGGCCCTTCATGTGCTTCCCTTAGGACGCCCTGAATTTCCTCTTCTAGGACGCATCGCCGTAAGATCTGGTCGGGTCCCATTTTTTACAAGAGGCCATTAATGAGTTGGAATGTCCTGCTCCTCAGTACCAGTTTCCTTCTTTCTCCTGGTGGCATCTCCCTCGGAAACCGTGATGTCGACAAGTATTCCCCCACGCTTGCGTGCTAGGCGGGGAGAACCATGATGCGAAATAAGTGAGCGTCTGGAAAATCTTCATTCACTCCTTCGGCTGGTTCTCTTGACTGGATTCTCGACAGCTGGCCAGCTATCACATGGCTCTTCCCGGGTCTTACGATAATGTTGAATGTAAATTCCTGCAGCAATAGCAGCCATCGACTGATTCGTCCTTGGATAATTGGCTTGTTTACCAGGTACATTAATGCTTGGTGGTCCACATAAAATGTGAACGGGGTGGCCAGCAAGTAATGTCAAAATTTCTGGACGGAGTACACCATCCCGAGGGCTTCCCTTTCCGTGGTGCTATAATTTTTCTCTGCCTTCGACAGGAGTCTGCTTGCAAAGTAGACCGGGTGGTCTAGCCTGTGATCGCCAACCTGCGCCAGTGTGGCCCCTATGGCAAAATTGGATGCGTCAACGTGTACGTGGAACTCTTTGTCCTAGTTAGGATATGTTAGGATTGGCGCACCCACCAACCATGACTTCAGTTCTTGGAAGGCCTCTTCTTGAGCCGTCCCCCATGTGTACCGTTCACCTTTCCTTGTCAGCTTGTCCAAAGGGCAGGATACTCGAGCAAAATTTTTGATAAATCGCTTGTAATACCCTATGTGTCCTAGGAAGGATTTGACTCCCGTGACATCTGTCGGTGCCTCCATTTCCACTATCACCCGAATCTTGTCTGGGTCAGTCTTGAGTCCAGCCTTACACACTATGTGTCCTAACAACTTCCCTTGAGGCACCATGAATTTGCATTTTTTGGGATTGAGTGCTAGGCGAGCTCGCTTGCATCTCTCCATGCATTCGCCAAGTGCGGCCAGATGTGTATCTTGGTTACTGTAGATGGACCAGTCGTCAAGGAACGCCCTGAAGTTCCCTACTGACATCTTTTCAAATATGTGAAGGATTATTCGTTGAAATGTCGCTGGTGCGTTGCATAATCCAAACGGCATTCGATTATACGCGTACACGCCATCCTCCACTATGAAGGTGGTTTTTAATTTGTCCTCTTCGGCAATGGATATCTGGTTATACCCAGAAAATCCATCCATAAATGAATAAATTTCATGACCGACCACTTCTTCCAAGATGCTATCCGTAAATGGTATTGGAAACGGGTCTTTTATGGTGACCGTGTTAAGGCATCTGAAATCCACGCAGATTCGGATCTGGTTTGCCTCCTTTTTAAGGGATATCACTATGGGTGACACCCACTCGCTGGTTTGCACTTTAAAAATAATCCCGGCTTCGAGCATACGTTCAATTTCATCATTCACTCTCGCTGCATAGTTTTTATTCATTCTGTACGGCCTCTTCCGTACAGGTATGGCCCCAGGTATGAGTGAAATTTGGTGTACGCACAGTTCTGGCGGCACCCCTTTGAGGTCCTTATACGTCCAAGCGAATACATCCTTGTATTCCATGAATATTTTAAACGTGGCGGCTTTTAGGACTGGATTCTAGTCGTCGCCAACCAGGATGTTCCTTGGCTCTGCTTCCGTGTCGAGGTTTGTAGATTTTACAGACTCTTCGTACCGGATTGGTTTCGTCATGTCAAACCTGTGCGCTGGTACTTCGTTGACTAGGGCATCTCCTTAGGTGTATTCCTCGTACACTGGCGGAAATTCGTTCTCGTTCGGTTCCTCGTCAACCTGCAACATGTTGCACCCATACAGCAGCTCGTAGTCCTCCATTTGCCAATGGAAGAGCCCATTAAGGGAATCGGTCTCGTCCTCGGAACATCCTTGGATTCCCAGGACGCCTTCCTTGTTCGGTTCCCTTCCGTACTTTCCTCCGTCAACTCCGCCCTCGCTGTCTGATTCCGATTCTGACGCGAGTTCTTCACTCACAAGTTGTGTTTTTAGGTTGATAATAAATTTTCTCTCGACTTTCTCCATTGACAACGTGTTACGCTTCCAGTTTTGATTCACTCTGGCTGCCACCAACCACCCTTTGCCTAGAATGGCGTCGTATCCTTTCTTGGCGAGCAGAATCACCACGAAGTCGAGGACAAATGGTTGTGTCCCGATGGTCACTTGTTGTGCCATGAGCGTTCCAAGGGGTTTGATACCATGTTGATCCACTCCTAGTAAGTTGAAGGTTGACGGCCATAGTGTCGGCTTGCCAAGCTGCTTCCAGGTTTCTTCCGGAAGCACATTCACTCCCGTCCCGCCGTTGACAATAGTGTCAGTCAAAATGGTGCCAAGTATTCCCATTTCTACCATCGCCGGGTGCCGGCCACTGTATAGTGTTGGGACCAATGGGTCTGTTGGTGTTCTGCTGGAAACATCCGTATTTCGGGTTGCTTGACTGTGCGGAGTTACTTGCACCGTACGTAGGAGTGCCGTACGTAATTGCAGCATCGTTTCCAGGAGGTCCTTCATCTTCACAGGTACTTCAATTTGTAGCATTTGCTTCAGGATATTTTCCTCTGCCTCAGAGCGGGAAGTACTTACTGCTTCCTGGGTGCTCCCTTGTGCCAACATTTCCTTAGCCACTTCAGCCTTGGCCTCTAGCACCCGCTGCTTCTCCGTGCGAGGGTTCGAGTATGTGGCCTTCTTTGCTTGTGACCATGTGATTGCCAATACCCGTTCCTCCGTCCTGTCAATGTTGAGCAGGTTCACTCCTGACTTTGGGCAAGTTCCATCATCATGGTCTCCAGGCCCACACCATTTGCATAGTTTTTGTGGAGTTTCTTTTGAGGTGCATTCCCTGGCAAAGTGGCCCCATTGATTGCAGGCTCGGCACTGGATCATTGGCCGTCCCTTTGCATCATATTGGATCCAGCTCCTATTATTATTATTGGTTTTCCCCCCTCGCCTGTTGTTCCGATATCCGCCCGATGATGCACTATTGTTGGCGGTTTGCGAAGTTCTGATGGTCGGCTGCTCTTGCGTGAAGAGAACTTGTTGGCTCCTGGTTTTCATATTGTAGGGACATTCCTTTGTCAAATGTCCCGCAATTTGACAAATGTCGCAGAAAGCCTTCTTGGGGCAGGACCCCTTGGTGTGTCCGTCACTCCTACAGTTGGTACACCACACGTCGTTTTCTTCAGTCTTACTTGTACTCCCCTTCATGGCTTTGAATTCTTTCAGCATTCGTTCCATGTCCTTTTGGAGAGCGTGCACCTTTTTACTCGATTCGCCACTGCTGCTGCTTTCCCCGTCAGAGTCTTCATCATTGTCAGATGAATATTTATTACTTTTCTTCTTCTTTGATGTTTTGTATTCGCTCTCTAGGTCCATCGCCCTATTATAGGCATCGTCATATGACGTCGGGGGTACAATTTTCATCTTTTTTCGTAGGGAGGATTTCAATCCTTCAACGAACCATCGTTTCTTCAATCCCTCTGCTAGTTGGCTTTCCATTTTACCCAACAATTCCTTCAGCCTCCTGCTGTATGCCCGTACTGTCTCCTTGGTACCTTGTTTGGTACTGTATATCTCCGTTACAATTTCATTGTCATCACGGAGCAATCGAAACTCCTCCGTGAATTCCTTCTGTAGATTGGCCCACGTGGCCACTTTTTGCTTATCCACATCGGAGTACCAATCTATGGCAACTCCACGTAACGTGGCTAGGAACTGCTGTACCCAGTCATCCTGGTTTGTCACTCCGTTGACGGACCAAATGGTTTCACATGTACGACAGTGCCGTTAGGCAATTTTTGTTTACTCGCCATCCCGGGTCGTCTTCCTAGGGGCGGCTGTGCCTGTGTCTGTGACCCTGCTGCTTCCTCCGGTGGCGTCGGTGGTGTGTCTTGCGTGGGCGACTGGAGGTACAGTGTTTTGCCTGTCATGTGTGGCACCTACACCGGTACGGTTGCCCTCCCCTTCGCTCTCACCCGTGTCCACTCTTGGTTCTCGTTGGTGATCTTCACTTTGTGGTGTAAGGGATAAGTTTCTAAACTGATCCCGAGTCTCTTCGACTAGATTTCGCTGTAACCTTGTTTCTTCCAGAAACTCTTCGTGGCTCCGCGTCCTACGATGCTCTGGGGACGCGTAGAAATTTCCGTCGGCTTCTGCACCCTCCGTGACACCTCCTTGGTTCCCCTTGGGCCACCCTTCGACAAGTCGTCCTTCGGCAAGTTGCCTCAGCCTCCGTCTACGTTCTACTTGCTGCTCCAGAATCAAGGCCCTCTGCGCGGCCTCCCACTTGTCCGTTTCTGCTTTTTTATTTCTATCTTTATTCAATAGGTTTGGCATTAATTGTTGCACATTTCCATAACTCACAATACATAAATCAAAACACGTCTTTATTAATTCATTTGCTCAAATACAACTCGTGTCAATGACACTTTTATTTGAATATAAAAAGTTCAAGGTTCAATTCCCTCCTGGCCTGGCGCCATCCCATTCCGCTTCCCGTCGATTGTTGTCTTCGTACTGTTGCAGGATTTGTTGGCGTCGCTCTTCCTGGGTAGTCTCCTCCAGGCGAGCTTGTTGTGCCAGCGATGCTTGTGCAAGTAACCGAGGAAGATGGTTCATCAGCCGATTTACTGCCGGGCTCACCTCCAACGCTGTCCACATGGCACTGGGTGAGATTTCCGCCTCCGCCGCCTCTCGTCGGACGTAGGTATGGATGGCTACCTGGAGCAAAATTGAAAATTCTCTTGTTGCCGTATCTTCTCCTGTGTAAAGTTTTGTTCGTGCGTCGTCGGCCTCTGGGTTTATTTCACCAACGGGCAGGCCCATCGTGTCCGTGCGCCATCCGCGTCTTCCATTCCCGAGTACGTCTAGGCAGCGGCGCCAAATGTTTGCCCTCTCGGGTGAATACTTAAAGCATAAAGTACGTAATGCAGAATGAGAATGCCATCAATATCAGACAAGTATAAGATATGTTATTCCATTCATAATTCGTCTGTTGCAAGTTACATTCTGAAGTATATAGAGATACCGAGGGGGTGCGAGCGCCAACCGTCGCACCGCAACTGCCACCCCTCGGTTGCCAACTAACCAAAACAATTACACATAATTAACTAGTCCTATTCCCGTGTACAATAATGCAGCTAACAGGAGCTTGTGAGTTCAAATATTTAGAAATGCTGCATGTTTGGCTCTACACTCTCACAGTAAGGCTGTGGAGCTCAAGATCTTGGCTAGTAGAGTCCTCCCACCATACATTTAGAATATATTTTAGAAAGACGTTAAAGTTAAATTGAAACATTTTGATTTAAGGACTTGAAGGTCTAGGCAAATTGGCAAGCTCTTGTTTCTCTCAAACTTTTCTCATGAGGTCGAATTTTGGCTATAAAATCAAAGTGAATTGAAAAATTTCTTTTGTCCATACAAGACAAAGTGTTAGTGCCAATGAGCATGACTGCTAGGTTGGAACCTAAAAGCATTCATTTAACTTAATGAAAATGACTATGAATGGAAACAATGGAAGTGTTAATAATGCTTAGAGAATCATGATTGAGAAGTATTATTTGTGTGGACTACCATATTAATTAAAGCAAAGTTTTAGGGCTCAGACTCAACAAACCAAAATAGGGCTCAGACTCAAGACTCGGCAAAAAACTTAGGATAGGACATGACAAAGAAGAAAAAACCATAGTTTTACAAAAAAAGAAAGAAATTAATGCATTTAGAGAACATAATAGCCTAATTTGATTATCAGTTTGTCATAATTCAAACATTACACATGTCATATGATCTTCAGACACTAAATATTTGAAATTTTATCATTCATACTCACAGTTTCAAACTTTCAAATGTGTAACACCATCGTAAGTTTATAAATGTTTACATATAATGATATGTCAAAATGAGAAAAACAACCAAATACAATCTACATCTTCCTTTTTCTTCTCCTAATGTAATGCAATTTTTTAGGCCTCATACTAGAAAGTACTACGGTATCTAAATGATGATGAATTGTTTCTTCAAAACTGTCTTCGTCCTCCTCCATTGCAGTTAATTATATTGCTCCTCTCTCCAATTTTGCAAGATTTTCTTTGGTAAGGAGGACATCATCATCATTTTGTTTATTGATAATACATTCACCATATGGATCATTATCATCCAAGTCGATGGACTCATGTGAAATGCCCTCCACTTTTCTAGTTTGAAGGCGAAGGTTGTACCAAACGAAGATAAGATCATTGAGGTGCTGTTGGGTTAACCTATTTCTTGTCTTTGTGTGAATGTTCTCAAATAAGCTTCAATTGCGTTCATCCATAAGCACTGCACGGTAGGGACTAAATACAAAAGACTATCTTTTGAAGATTAGGTTTGCCAACACCATAAATCCCCCACCATAAATCTACAAAAAATCATTTAGAAATATATGAACTAAGTAAAAAATTAAAAAAATATAAGAATTAAGTTTTTATTTTTTTCTTGTAGTCTTGAGCTAAATTTTTTCTCTCTTATCAACTCCTTGAGATGATGAAAAGGGTCTCCCCTTCGCACCCTTGTAGACCTTGAATAGATAAAAATTAAAATTAAATCAAATATAGAAATTTAGTTATTATGTATATAAAATGGATGTTTTTAGATAATCAACATTGCCAAATTCATAAATAAGATCAAGGAATGATTAATCGTTTGGGGAGTGTTGACGTGTATTTTGTACACTGCCTAACACAGAATAAAATACCCAAGGGTACCTTATCCTCTCTTGAATAAAGCCTCTGATTGCTGAAGATGTCGCGAAGAAGGATCAATCAAGGTGACTCCAAGGTTCTGTAATGTAGGGTCTCTATGTGTGGATAAGCACCAGTGGTTGTTGTGAATGCTGTTTCATCAAGGGGCCTTACTTTTCCGTTCAGGAACAGATTTTCCTAAAACTAACAAGTTCTCAAAAGGATCAAAAGGTAGGGTTTGCAAGAGATGAATCCTAATCTAATCCTAAGAATGACTCAATGTAGGCTAGACTTGGCAAGATTCGACCAATTTCAGTATTGCCAAGGAATTACAACTCTACTGAGATTGATGCGATCTTCTAGGGTGATTATTGATTTTCAAATCATCAAGAATCATAGACACTACCATAAAGGTACATGTCAATAGTTCAATAATGACTGAAGGTTAAAGCAATCCAAATATCTCCAGTTGACCACACAAGGCGTCCTTACAATCAGTAAGAAGCTAGTGGTTTGGAACGTGAATCTCACCAAAGATCAAGCTCAACACTTAGTCCTTCAAATTTAAACACTACTTCGACTGAGAATGATTCAAGAAAGTAAACAACCATGAAGATAACCACGAGAATTGCAATAAAACACCATAACTTCAATATTTTATTGATCTCAAAGTCAACATAGACAACAATTGCTTGAAATTCTTTCTTCAATGCTCAATCTTGCTACAAAATAACTTTCTTCTCTCCAAAAGCTCTAATTCTAATTCTAATATCTCCTTTCTAATTACAAAATGAAAATGAATGAGGGTATATATATAGCAACCTCAATTACAATGAACGGCCCAGATCAAAAGAAGATCAAAAGAAGATCAACGGCTGAGATTTTGACACCTAAACCCTAATTAGGGTTTTATTACAAAAAGTTCCCCTTTTACTGAACAATATTAAATGCATAGCCAAATATTTAATTGGCACCAAAAATCTAGGAAACATAGACCAATGATAATTAAGGTGCCACATTATCTATAACAACCTCTCTTCTAGAACCTTGTTCCCTTTCCAATGCTCCTTTTTAGCATATGCAGTGAATCTAGACACAATTCCTTCAATCTCTGCAATAGGAATCTCTGGAAGATTCCTCATTCGTTCCTCCAAGTGGATGATCTGATCAAAAGCCTTGAGAAGAGCTACGTCCCATCCAGGCTCGAGTTCTTTGATTTTCTCAATCAGGAGCATAGTGGCGAACATTTGATCTCTTTGCTCATCTGTGATAACATTCTCATCTTTGCAAAAGATGACCTTGACCTTTTCCTCCAACTCTTGAAGATTCACATCTGTCTCATCCTCAATCCTCTTGCCAAGAATAGAACACAACACCTCAAACACCTTGTCCTGAATCGGATGAATGACCTCCTCAACTTGATTGCATTTCGTACTAATGTCTTCGAAAAGAACTTCCTTCATCTGAAGTAGAGTTGACCACTGGAGTAAATTATGAGCTCCTCCATCCATTATCTTTTCTTGTGCTAAGATCTTCCTTGGTGTTTGCCTGATTACTTGCAGAACAGGAATGATAACATCTCTAGTGCGGGCAAAGGCGGCTACTGTTATCATTAGGTTATGAATGATCTCAAGGACCTGGATAGCTCGATGGGTGGTCTGCATCATTCTTGTCGCGAACTCAATGGCAACGGTATGGGATTTGTCAGTCCAAGAGCTCATAAGCTGGACCAAGCTCTTAACTCTTTCTGCCTCACCAACTGATTCAAGGGGAAGTGCTTGCACAGGAGATACTGCTGGATCCTGACGTCCCAAAGGCTGATTGAAATGGCTAAAGTAGCCTCTCCAAGCATCGACCTCTCGCTCAAGCTTTCTATTCTTTTCCATTTCTTCTCTAAGCTTGTCTTTAAGTGCCTCAAATGAATCAGTGGCCTCATCCAGTGTCTGCTCGGCTGTGAGTGGACCAAGCTCAAATGTTTCTACATCATACTCCTCTGCCAGGATTTCACCTTCATATTTGTCCACTGCTGGTGTAGCTATCTGCAATTTTCTGGACCTTGTCTCATCTCTGATCATCTTGGACATCTTGGTAGCCTTCCTTCTCTCTGTCACTTCCTGAGAATTTCCAACAAGGCTTTCTAAATCAATTACATTATCTTCATCTTCGATCACAATCACCCTCGTTAGCCTCTCCTTTAACCAGTCTGGAATGGCGGACCTTGTCTCTCTAACTTGTATTTCTTTAGGCACTGATCCCTCTTCTCGGAGAGGAGATGTCACTTCGTCATCATTCCTGTCTTCATGTAGCTCATTGACCTGGGGAGATTGACTTGATGAACGTTGAGGTGCTTGCCTTTCTTCATGCTTATCATTCTGAACCATTGATTCCATAGATTCCTCAACTTCAAGTACCCTCTTCTCTTGTCCTTGACTTGTCCTCTTTTCATGTCGAGAAGATGTGCCAGATGAGTGATCTCAATGGGCCTCTTGCTTCTTCTTGGAGGGTTCCCTTTTCTCAGGTCTTTCTTTCCTCTTCACGCTTCTAGGATGAGGATTGCCTTCACTTACGCATCTAGGGTGAGGATTGTCTTCACTTGTGCTCTTAGGATGAGGATTGCCTTCGCTTGTGCTTGCTCCTCCTTCCCCTGGCCTTTCCTCCAAAGTAAAAGTCATCGATGTGTTCTGTTCTGTCAACTTTTGATGTTGTATATCCACCCATCTGCGAGTACATGACAAAACTGGGGCCATCAAAGTTCTCAAGTCTGTAATTTCAGGCTCGTTCCAATCTATCTTCACTGTTTTGTCCTCTCGGTCATAAGATGATTGGAGATGTCTGCCACTGTCCTGGGCTTGATCGGCCACTCTGTAAACTTTGCATTTCCTGATGAGATCTAAAGGTAATCTGGAATGCATCTTTCTTTTCACCTCTAAATCACTTGAGAGATTCATCAGAAAGTCCTCTATCTGAAATTCGTGCTTGTACTTTCTACCAACTGTTTCTTCTATATATCCATAAGGATCAAAATTCTCTCTCAAGGCAAAGGATGAAAATGAATATAAGGCCAACTCTTTCTCTGCATCATCCAAGGCTAGAGCATTAGGACATACCTCAACTGAATTCCCTAGTATGATAGGCACAGGAATTCCATTTCCATGCCTGTGTCTGAATGCCTTTGCATAAGCTGCCAACTGCCTAGTCACCTCCAGTAACACTATTCTGTCTGTCGGATATCTTGGCAACATGTATGGTGGTGAAGTACACCCATGAACTCTAATATATGTAAACTTCTGGAATTGGATAAACCAAGCACCATACCTCTTTACAAGTTCTTGTGCATCTTGAGATATTCGGTTGTGAATCCCACCTTGCAATGCCCTGGTGATGTTCGTCGTGAAGGTATCATTAACTAACTTGTAGTTACTTCCCGGTGGATGATGCAAATGAACGTAAGATTCACAAACTCTGACTTCCCCGGGTCCTCTTCCAATCGCTCCTCTGTGAGGTAGTCCTGCATATTCAAAACTCCTGATCAAGGCATATATGATGTACGAGCTCATGTGGAATGACTTGGTAGCCTTCAGTCTTCTCAACTGCACGTCCAAGCAATGGCTAATAATTCTAGCCCAATGAATTGTTCCTTTCCCTTGAACTATCACTTGGATGAAATAGAACATCCACTTCTCAAAATAGAAGGCTTGAGGAGCCCCTGTAACTCGATTGAGTAAAGTTATCAAATCTCTGTACTCCTCCTGGAAGTCGATCCTATGTGGTGTGTTTGGAATCTTGCTCAGGCGAGGACGACTTTTGAGTAACCAATTCTTATTGATGATGCTTAAGCAGGTGTCTGGATCATCTTCGTACATGGATCTAGCTCCTTCCAAGCTTTTGTAAATCATATCTTTATGTTCTGGCAGATGGAGAGCTTCACTGATAGCCTCTTCTAAAAGGTAAGCCAAAGTGTTTCCTTCCTTAGACACGATTGATCTTGATTGTGGGTCATAATGGCGAGCACACTCGATCATCAGCTCATGGCACTGGACTGCTGGAGGGAAGCCGACCGCCTTGATAATGCCACTTTCAATTATTCTCCTTGCGACAGGTGATGGCTTTCCAATATAAGGGACCTCTCGAAACTTCTTCACACTGAAGTTTCCCAAGTTGGTATCTCCAATGTTGCTCCATTTTGACACGATCTTGGTCTCCAATTCTTCATTCCTTTGATCTTCCTTCATGAGAGCTGGACAACTGGTGGATGCTCCTACCTTTGGGGTCGCCATCTTGATACCTACACAACATTTCATAATGAGCAATATACTTTGCAACGTAGAAATATAGACTAGATTTAAGTTTTAAATTTAGGAAACTTCATGATAAATCTTTGAATTATCATTTCCTAAATATGACTACGTAATTTGAAATCCAAAATTTCAAAATTTGGACAAGGGAGATCTCGCGATACCTCTTCTTGAGAACTAACTCTAAAAAACAATGCAAAATTAAGAAATTCGCTAGGCAAAATGAAGATCGAAGTCTTCTAGCAAATGCGCCTCCTTTATCAACTTAATGGTCTTCCTCACGAGCCTCAACTCCACCACCTTTTGGTCTTTAACGCCTTGAGGAAAATTCGCTCCACCTCTAGCCTCCAACAAAGTTCGCACTCCTTCTTAGACCAGATTTCGCACCTCTATTGCTTCTCCAAATCGCATTTGAATAAATGATCGAATGATGGATTAAAATGCTCCAAAATACCTCCCTTATATAGGCGCTCATCATTGCAATTGCCCATAGGCCGACTTGGAAAGTAAACCAAAATAAATAAAAATTAAATAAGAGAAGAGGCCGACTTTGCAAAAAAACATTAAAATAATATCCCCAAGCGCTCCATTTTTAAATTTAATTTAATAATAATTAAATTTAAATGCCTTTGTAATTAAAGATTTCGATTTTTTAAAAGCATAAATTAATTATCAAATGATATGCGCCCTTATTAAATGCCAACTTAATTAAAATATTCCAAGTTTTAGCGAATTTGGCATTTAATGCAATTTGAAGGATATTGGCGCCTAAGTACGGGAAGAATAAGGGATATCAAACAACATCGCTCTGGTCCCTTGGAGAGGGACAGGAGCGAACTTGTCTTGGCTTTGTATTTCTTGCTTTTTACGTTCAAAGTCTTATCTTGGACGTCCAAAATAGCATTCTTACTTGGAATTTTATTGTGACCTTTGGGAGGAGCTTGTTTTAAAACATTTTCGCCCTGGTCCCTTGGTGAGGGACAGGAGCGATCTTACCTTTTGTCCATGGACTTTGTCTTCCAAATTGCCAATTCATGATGTGAGGTAGGCAACGATCATTATCGCTCGTTCTGTGCATGTCTTGCTTGCTTTCTCAAGGCAAAATTGACCCTCTTAGGATTTTCGCCTTGGTCCTCCAGTGAAGGACAGGAGTGATTTTTGTATTTGTGCTTAAGATAGTTGATTTTTAGGGTTGATTCCTTGTTCATCGTCCTTCGAAGGACATTTTTAACTTTGCATATCCTTGCCTTGACGTGGTTTTGGAAGGGAATGGTTGTTTTTTATGAAATCGCCTTGGTCCTTGAGTGAAGGACAAGAGCGCCTTTTAGTTCTTGGTACAAACCCTTGATCGTGTCATCTTTAAATCACTTTCTAAACGTAGAATATCACTCCGCCTTCCATCTTGAGTCTTTGAAACGAAAGTGGCATTCTAAAATTAGGCATACTTGAAGATTTCGCTCTGGTCCCTTGGTGAGGGACAGGAGCGCCTTAGCCATTTTCATCAAGTCTTGTGGTCTTTGCAACTTCGTCCTTCCTTGTAGCACTTTAAATATCATTGCCATCTTGTGCCTTGGCCTGGATTCGTCTAAATTTAGAGGGGAAGACATGATGATGTGTTTTTCGCCCTGGTCCCTAGGAGAGGGACAAGAGCGCTTTGGCCATCATGAGCTCACTTATGTTTTGCAAACTTTCAAAATTATCTTCAATGGATCGATCATGCCTTCCTTCATTCATGTCAAACTTGAAACTCGCTTTACCTTTGCCCAAAATTTGTCTCTTGAGAAAATCGCTCTGGTCCCTTGGAGAGGGACAGGAGCTTCCTTTTGAAAATCGCTCTGGTCCCTGGGAGAGGGACAGGAGCGCCTATTGCAACTTGGGTCGATTTTCTCCATTGTGGCCCATTCAAGTTATATTCAACGAGCAAAACATACTTCCCTTGTCCTCCTCAAATTGCGAAATCACTTAAATCTTGCAAGGATAATGCAAATTTGGAGTTCAAGCTCCGGTCCTTCTGTGAGGGACAGGAGCGCCTTTTGTCCTCAAGGCCAAAAGTTCAACCTTTCATTGCTAACGACTAAGTCTGGATACTCCATTATGCTTGCTTCATCTTTCCTTGCATCCTTGATGCTCCAGTTCGATCAACCAAGGCCAAAAAATGATCTAAGTAAACCATTTCGCCTTGGTCCTTCAGTGAAGGACAGGAGCGATCTCACCCTAAACCTTAAAAGCTTGTCATTTCTGAGTCTTCAAAATCTTCAAAATCTTCAATTCACGTCCGATCATATCCCCTGGCGACCCTGCGCAAAACAATTAAAACAAGTCAGTAACCAAGATGCACCAAATATCATTTTCGCCTTGGTCCCTGGGAGAGGGACAGGAGCGATTTTACCTCTATAAGCCAAAATATCCAAAATTTAGGTCTTGAATCACTTCACAAGGCATAATTAGGTCATTTCCAAGGCCAGGAATCAGTTATCAAGCCATCAAAAATTTGGTCAAAAATTACCCAGACAAAAAAAATGCACAATTCCATCATTAAAATGCTAACACTTAGACAAATTTGAATGTGCCCTTAAAAACTCTGACTGGACCTATCCTGAGACATACCTGACCTTCTTGACAGGCTCATCCTATTTCAAAATTTGCAACCCTCGGGAGGATGCTCAATAACCTTCAAAAACCTGACTAGACTCGGCCTGAAAATATCCAATAGAAACCCCTAAGGCTTAACCCTAGTCTAGACAACTCACTCACTTAATCAAAACCCTAAGAGCAGAGAGAAGAACAGGCGAAACAAAAGCAAAAAGAGGGGGTCCCCATTTTAATGGGGCGATGTGTGAAATGGTCACAACAGGGAGTTAATCGACAAAACAAAGTAGAAGATTTTTTCAAAAAATCGGGAAAAAATCAAGAAAAAATGGGTAAAAAATCGGATTTACAAAAAAAACATAAAAAATTGTAGAAAAACAATTAAAAACTACCTTTTTTTTATATTTAAGGTCATTTCCATAGCATAGAGATATTGTAGGCAAGTAAAATAGACACTTCAACACATGAATTGTAGAAAATAGATACTCATTGTATTAAACTTATAGATACTAATTGTTTAATACTAGAAAGTTAAGCCAGATGAGTATTAAACTTATAGATACGTATGTGTAAATTACACATTCCTGTTTACTTCAGTAGCAGTAGAATTTGTAGTTTATTGGTTGTGTATATGTATGTGTATGGTTGTGTATGTCTGTATGTTTGTGTGTTATATGTATCTAGTATAACACACAGACATACATAAATACGTATAACACACAAACATATAGACATACACATGTATAACACATAAACAAACGTACATACACAGACATACACAAACATATGTATACTAAGTCACAAGGTTCAAATTCAAGTTCGTAAAAAAATTGAAAATAAATTCGTGATTAAAGTTGTCTTATATAAATTTAAATTTTTAAAAATATACATAATATATTCACAAAATTATAATTTATAAATATTAAAGTAAAAAATAATTATAAATATTAAAGTCTAAAATAATTATATTAAGTTGATAAATTTAAAAAATTAATCTAAATATTTAAATTTGTTTAATTATTAAATGTTAATATTTCAAATAAATAAATAAATAAGTAAAATAATACTAAATTTAAATATTTTAAACGATCATTTTAAATTTTTTTTTAATATAAGTAAAATAATATTTATTTTTAATGGACATTGATTATTAAAATATAAAATATATGTTTGAAATGTTTTTAAACTTTATGAAAGCCTAAAAACATCTATAGATAAATCAAAAACTTCCTGAGCAGATTGCAAGCTTGTGGATTTGACATTCAACGTGAGGCTCGATTCACAACAACTCCTCTCACAGCTCACCCACCATTTTTTTGCTATCACGAGTTTGAGAAATTCCGTTTTCAAAAGCCCTAATAAAAACTTTTATTCTTTTCCGTACGAATGTATTGCAAATTTTAACGAATTTTATTTAGTTTTAACCAGTTTTACTGCAAATTTTAACTAATTTCTTCGACCCCAAGCTGAATGAATAACCTACTGCTGCGCGCCACCATAAATAGCAATTTTTGTAGATTTTTTAGGGTTTTCGCAGTAGTTTTCTGTTTTGTGGGCTTTGTGTGATTTTTATTGGATTAAACATGTGTTTTTTTCGTGATTAAAATGTGAAATAATCGTTGACCATTGGTAAAAATCGTTGACCGATTAATTCCGATTTTTTAGGGGAAAAAATCGGCTCCAATCCGACTCTCGATTAATTAGGTATAATCGGGTTTTTTCCCAATTGTTGCTTCTTTGAATAAGATAATAACAAATCTTACCTCCAACTCATCAAGAACTTTGTCTCTCAAATCACGATTAGGTGCCATCTTATCAATGCATGCAATAACACCTGCCATGGCCTCTTTATTAGCCTTAAATATATCAGGGAAGTAGAATTTTGGGTTCAAGAAGTAGGCAAAGGCATGTGTATTAGCTAGTGGAGTTTGTTTGTCCATCTACAATCAATGATGTGCCAAATGATTTTATATTTTCTCTTGTTTCCGCTATAGTAATCTGAAATGGCCTTTTTGGCCCTATCCATGGCCTCATAAATGAAACCCATTGGCATGCCCTCTCCATCCACCATACAAAGAATCCTAACCAAAGGTTCAACCACCTAAAAGAATGAAAACAAATTTTAAATTATTACAAAATTAAACTCTAAAAAACAACAAATAAATTATCTTGTACAAAGTTTATGTTTGTGTTTGTTACTTACCCTGATCAACTCCTCTCCGTTTTTGTTGAATGTGTCATCAAAAACTATACTTACATTCTTCTCCCCATCATTTTTTTTGGTTGAATGGAAACTCCAACCAAGCATCAGACACAAACACTTGCTTGAGATGAGAATGACACCAAGAATGCTTTGCAATGTGAGAAAGTGGCTAGCAAATTGTGTCACTCTACTAAAGAAAGGACCCAAGTATGGTTGTAGTTAAATTTGGTAACATTTTTAGCATTTTCCACCACAATTTTTACCCATCCAATCATCTCAATTTCCTCTAACAAGAAGTCCAAGCAATGTGCAGCACAAGGAGTCCATGAAATTGTAGGATGCCTCTCCATAAGTAGTCTACCTGCAGCTACATATGCAACTGTGTTGTCTGTGATAACTTGGACAACATTCTCAACACCAACCTCTTAGATCACCTTGTCTCATAAGTTGTACAAAGTCTAAGCATTTTTGATTTCACATGAGAGGCATCTATTGATTTTAGGAACACCAATGCACCATTAGAAGCCACTAAAAGGTTCAGGAGAGTCTTATTCCATCCATCTGTGCATCCATCCGATAAGATGCTGCATCCTTTTCTCTGCCAATTTTTTTTTTGATCATCAATCGCAAGATATGTATTTTTTATGGCTTCCTCTAGCTATGGCCCACTAAAATATCAAGCTGTTGGGGTCTTAAACCCCTTACTTGCAACTATCAATGTATTCACTAGACCTTCTCAATATGGGCTGTTCGCCACATTGAAAGGTAAATTATTGTAGGACCAAAAGTTTGCTGCTGCCATCCTAGCCTCCTAATGTTTTTCTATATTCCAACTAGTAGCTTCAAGTGAAGGTTGTGCTCCTGGAACATTGTGTGGAACAAAGTAATTTGGGGCTGATGAAGGAATCTAGCTAGTAGTAGAAAAAGAACCCTCAGGATTCTTACCAAAAGATGAATGTAAATGACAGATGCTTGGACTTGGGCCACCAAGGGGATCTGCTGGCGTAGAAGTGGATACATTGTGACTCATAATTGCTGCTAGTGCTTCCTTTGTCTTTTGCTTTTCTTCTTTTCTCAACTCATACTTAGCAAGAAGGGCCTTCATCTCTCTAACCATCTTCGGAGTAGATGCACCACATATCTCCACATTTGTCCAAGTATTTCGACGAGATGATATTTTAATCTATTAATACCCCCTATCATCCGTTTACTGCATTCAGTACAACTGACCGGTATCCCATACTTCCATGTCGGGTCTCATCTACATGGTCTTGACTTAAATGTTGACATTGCTGTTTCAATGTGAAAAAATTAGAAAAGCAGTAGGGTTTTGCAAAAAATAGCAAAAAATTGATAATCAATCATTTGAAAAAAATAGAAATAAAAAGCAAGCTAAGAATACTAGGAAATAGGTTATAAAGGGAAATGGAAATTTTTTTGCCAGCATTTCCCCCCGTTTTTCAAGATTTTTCTGATTTTCAATTGAAGAAAACAAAAAAAAAAGAGAATAAATATCACTTGTGTTGATTTCGATCTCATATGCTTCTCTTCTTTGCTTCTTCCAACCCTATTTGTTTTGGACAAGAAAACCCAATTTTAAAGCTGTTGGACGTCCCAACTAGATGTGAGAGTTCCGCATTAGGACTCGTGAGTCCGAGTCTCATGCTAGGACTCGGCAAGTTTTCCCAGAGTTTCTCTAAGACTTGACTCACGAGTCTTTGGCGAGTCAACTCAGCGAACCTTAGGACTCAAGTCCTGCGAGTCTTTGGAAAAACTCGCCAAGTCCTCAAACTATGATTATTAAAGAATTTCGATCTTTTAGACTATTCCATTAATGTGCGAGCTTTGAGAAGCGGAATTAATAAAGAATTTTAATGAAGTCACGTATTTTGATGATTGTGTGGGTATGAATTTTAATGCCTGGTGCATTAATTCATATATTACATAAAAATTGTCACAAGAGCATTATAATGCAAGATATATAACTCCACTTTTTCAACAAATAAAACTCAATGCAAGAATTATTTGTATCTCATAGCCCATGTTGTCATCACGACCACAGCCAAAGCTGTCCAAGTACGAACTTGTAAATTTACTAATGATTGGTAAAAGATCAAGCGCTTATGCCAAGGATTGGTTTTTGATCTATGATTTAATACTCTCTTTGTTGGATTGGAATATTTTGCTCCAAGCTATGTGGAATTATGGTTATGCCATATCTAAAACAACCTATCACTATGTAGAGTTGGCATTATTGCATATCATGTGACCATGTTTGTATTTACATAAACACTAGTCTGCTGTTAGGACTGAATGTTTCTCAGTGCTACCATATTCATAAATTTTAGGTTGTTCAATTCATTAGTATGCATACTTAATCATTACAGTCTCGCACAGTCATTGATATGCAAATCTTATTTATTGGTTGTCAGTTTATGTTGTGAGCATGGATTTAATAGATATGCATAGAAGTTTATCTTTCAGATGGCAATGCGTTCAATGGTATGGAAGACTTTTTTTATTTTTATCATACTTGCCCCCTTGATATGACCATATCACTCTCCAAGTGCTTTGAAAGCTTCATTTAAAAAACTATGGCATATGTTTTGACAAATGCTTGCTGAATCCAAAGGTGTCCTGAAAGAAGAATATTTTGAAATCATTGGGTGAAACTAAAGTAGAAAGAAAGAAATTGTTATATTTTCAGATCTGATCAAAGGAAGTCATTGGCACTTTAAACTTTAAAGTATGACAATTTCATAGCAAGTCTAGTATTAAACAAATCCCAAGAGCTGAAGTGTAAAACTAAAGTAATGAAACAACACAAGTAATAGAATGATCCTAAAATGAGTATTTGCTAGGCTAACTGGAAAAGTTGAGCTCTATGATCTATGTACAAATAACCAAGTGAAAGAAAAAGTACTCGAAAGAATGCAAGAAGAGATGTTGACGATGACCAAAGTAGGATGCCGAAATTGACTCTATTCCATGTCAAAGTTTGGAGTAGAAGGATTGACTGTTTCATGCTTTGTCACAAAATGACAAATACAAGTTTTGATGATATACTTAGGAAATTTATTTTAGCAAAGAGGATTTGGCTAATAAACCCTAATGAACTACTCCCACTTACATCATCATTGGCAAACCCTTGGAGGTAGAGAGAATTATTGCTTGGATTGTGGATGAGTGAACCAAATGGTCCTCAATGTCAAAGAGTAGTTGGCCATGAATACTGCAAATATGGAAAGATTGGTGAGACTGGGTGGATCTTTTGAAGGGAGAATGGCGTTTCATTCCATCTTTAGGTGAACCTGCAATAACAAAAAGGTATGATGCCTTTAGTTGGAAGACATTGAAAGAGTGAATGAGGTTGATGGTCTTAAAAGTATCATGTAAGGATTGAAGAATAAAGTAAGATTCTCTCAAATGTTCACCTTTGGTTGGGATAATGAAATAGTTATATCTCTCGTGAATCTCATAGTAGATACTGTTGTTTGTAACTAGGGTTATGTATGGGTTTGGATTGCCTTAAGGCAACATCCGAACCCCCTTTAGGTCCGGGCCCTATCCTAGGGTAACGTGACTCTAATATATGCCCAGCCCAATCCTAAACACACCCCACTTAATTAAATTAGCGCCAAAACCCAAAGGAGGCCGACTTGCAATCAAGGATTAAAATGTGTATAAATAAGAGACATTTGCAAGTCAATAATCATCATTTTGGAATCTTATGCAAATGCGAATTAGCTCTGCTGCTAAGGTGCGAATTCTCCAAGAAGGGTGCGAACTTAACTTCAAGGAAGAGTGTGAACTTATCTAGTTTTGTGCGAAATTGTCCAAGAGGACATAGTGTATTTTGATGCAAGTTTGAAGCATGCGAAGTGACAGATCTGATATGTGAAGATCAGATTGAAGCTAAGTATTGTACTTATGATTTAGAGGAGACTATATAATCTGACCTGTGGGTCTTTCATGCTGGGTTTTTCCTCCTTGGAGGTTTTCCCAGGGTATGCTTGTTTGTCTGCTGTTTTATTTCTGATTTATGTTGGCTTATTAAATACTGCAAATCTGATTACAATCTCGGGCATAATCAATTATGTTGGCTTATTAAAATACTGCAAATCTGATTACAATCTAGGGCATAATCAACTATATAAATCTGATTAACATACCTAGGGTATAAAATTACATGGTATCAGAGCTGAGGTGTCACTAACTTCTGATTTTAGCAAATCAATTATTGCATATAGTTGTTGTTTGTTTTCAGATTAAAAATGTCAGGTTTGAAGGCTGAAGATAGACTTGAGGGAGCCATTGATTTTGCTGCTTGGAAAGTTCGTATTCTATTGATCCTTGAAGAGAATGACCTACTGAAATTTGTAGAAGAAGAAAGGCTGTCTCCTCCAGAAGACGCTGAAGAGCTGAAACTGTTCAAGAAAGATTCCCTCAAGGCTAGAAGGATCATCATTGAGTCCATCAAGAATCATCTTGTCATTGTCATATCAAAGTTTGTATCTGCCAGAGAAATGATCAAATACTTGGAAGGGATGTATGAAGTCAACAATCTCAGCAGGGCCCTTGCTCTAAGACAACAACTTCTTCACATGAAAATGAAAGAAGAAGACTCAATCATAGCTTACTTCATGAAGATCAATGAACTAAAGGACAAGCTAAGCACTCTTGATTGCCAAATCTCAGATAAAGATCTTGTTATGATTGCATTAAATGGTCTACTTGATGAATGGGAACCATTCATTCGTAGCATTGGTGGAAGAGTCGATCGTCCCAACTTTGAGCGTCTTCAATCTGATTGCATCGAAGAGGAATCTCGAATTGAGTTAAGAGGAAAACTCAAGAACTCTCTCAAAGATAATCATGTTCTCTTATCTAAATCTAGGAAAGGTGGTCATTGGAAGAAAGAGAAGAGAAGCAAAGATTTTAGATCCTCCTCCTACGATCCAAGGAAAAAGTCAAGAGATTCCTCTCACATTCGTTGCTTCAGATGTGACAAGTATGGTCACTATGCCAGAGATTGTCAGAATGACCCAAAGGAAAGGGAAGCCAACTTAAATGAAGTTGCCGAACAAAGTGAAGATTACCTTCTTATCTCTGCTCTATCCAGCAATGTTCCTACGGACAGCAATACGTGGATACTTGACAGTGGTGCCTCCAGACACATCTTAGGATTTCGTGAGCATCTCTTAGATCTGATTGAAAAAGACACCAATCTTCATGTAGTAATCGGTGATGATGCTCGATACTCGGTAAAAGGTTCTGGCACTACCTCTTTAAAACTAGACTCTGGTATTTCCTTACAACTCTGTGATATTCTCTTTGTACCTGGTATTAAAAGAAATCTTATTTCCATTTCTGCTTTAGAAGATAAGGGTTTGCAAATAGCATTTTCTGAAGGGAAAGTACTCGCTTGGCCTAAGAAATCTAATTTCAAATCTGCTCGTATTATTGGAAATAGATGTGATAGTTTATATAAGCTTGCAGCTATTCCAATTCAAGCTCTCATTCATGAGACCCCTGAATCATGCGAGCTATGGCATAGAAGATTGGGTCATCTTCACTTTCAAGCTCTTCCCACTCTCGGTAAAATGGTCAAAGGTATGCCTAAACTCAGTTTATCTCATGATGATGCTTGTAAAGGTTGTGCAATGGGTAAGAATGTAAAGAATCCTTTTCATAAAAGCGATAGTAGGGCTAAAGAAAGGTTAGAGCTTATTCATTGAGATTTATGTGGTCCTATGTCTGTAGCATCTCCTAGCGGTTTCCTATATTATGTTATCTTCATAGATGATTTCTCTAGGAAAACATGGATCTATTTTCTTAAATCTAAAGAGTCTGAAGAAGTCCTAAACAGATTTAAAGAATTCAAAGCTTTAGTTGAAAATACTACAGGAAATCGAATTAAATGTTTGAGGTCTGACAATGGAGGTGAATACTCCTCAGGTAGTTTCTATGACTTTTGTGTTAACACAGGAATTAAGAGGGAGTTCTGTGTTCCCTATAACCCTCAGCAAAATGGAGTTGCTGAAAGAAAGAACAGGACCATTGTTGAAGCTGCAAGAGCCATGATCCATGATCAAGACTTGCAACCTTTTCTATGGGCGGAAGCATCCAAAACCGCAGTTTATATTCAAAATAGATGTCCTCATCACGTCCTAAAGGATGTGACACCTGAAGACACCTTTTCAGGAATTCGGAAGCCCTGTGTATGTTCATGTGCCTAAAGAAAAACGAACCAAGTTGGATCCATCTGGGAAGAAAGGCATCCTAGTAGGATACATCGAATCTTCCAAAGCCTTCAGGATCTACATTTCAGGTCAAAGGTATGTTGAGGTAAGTAGAGATGTAACTTTTGAAGAAGATATTGCTTTCAAAAGATCTAAAGGTTCATTAACCAACAATAATGATATGGTGATGGAAAAACAAGATTCAATAGTTGATGCTAACCCTGAGTTACAGGAGGAGTCTACTGACCTTCCAGATCAGGGAGTTCAGAATGACCCATCAGAACCCATGCACTCTACCGATATACCTCAGGATATTGTGATTTGCAAGAAGTGACCACTTTGGGTTAGAAATACGATTCAAGATGCTAAAGGGTTTGCTGCTCCCAGAGGAACCTTTAGAAATAGCAAGAGTTTCCAAAATCACGCCAACTACATTTCTGTGATGTCCATTATAATTGAGTCTGAACCTCACAATATCGAAGAAGCTATGTCCCATCATGCTTGGAAATTAGCCATGGATGAAGAGTATGGGTCTATCATCAAGAATGATGTCTGGGACATTGTACTCAGACCCAAAGGTAAGTCTATTGTTTCCTCTAAATGGTTGTTTACAATTAAACATAATGCTGATGGTAGTATTGAAAAATATAAAGCTAGGTTTGTAGCACGTGGTTTTTCTCAAAAGGAAGGAATAGATTATGAAGAAACCTTTGCCCCTGTTGCTAGATATACTTCCATTAGGTCTATAATAGCTATTGCTGCAGCCAAAGGTTGGGAGCTGCATCAAATGGACGTTAAGACAACCTTCCTTAATGGTGTCATTGAGGAGGAAGTCTATATTGAGCAACCAGAAGGTTATGTAATCCATAAAAGAGATTCTCATGTTTGCAGGTTGAAGAAAGCCTTATATGGGCTCAAACGGGCTCCTCATGCTTGGTATGAAAGAATTGATAAGTACTTGCTAAGTTTAGGATTTTTCAAGAATGATGCTGATGCTAACATTTACTTGAAAGTTTATAATGATGAGATGCTTATTTTAGTTTTGTATGTGGATGATTTATTTCTCACTGGTGAAAGTAAATTAATCATAAGATGTAAAAAGGAATTAGCCTTAGAATTTGAAATGAAGGACTTAGGTCTAATGCATTACTTCCTAGGGTTAGAAGTATGGGAAAGAGCTAATGAAATCTTTTTAAGTCAGGGAAAATACACTATTGATATTTTGAAAAGATTTAGAATGATAGATTGTAAACCTATGCGTACTCCTATGGAATCTAACTTAAAGAAGTTAAGTGTTTCTGCAGCTAACTTTAATTTTGCAGATCCCTTTGAGTACAGGCAGTTGATTGGCTCCTTGATGTACCTAGTCAATACTAGGCCAGATATCTGTTATGCTGTGAATGCTCTCAGTCAGCTCATGAGCTCACCTAAATGTGTTCACCTGGTTGTTGCCAAGCATATTCTAAGATACCTGCATGGCACGATTGGTTATGGGTTGAAGTATTCACTTAATACCCCAATCCTCTTGGAAGGCTACTCAGATTCAGATTGGGCAGGAAGTGTCAAGGATAGGAAAAGTACTTCAGGCATCTGCTTCAACTTGGGCTCCGCAGTGATCTCTTGGGCATGTAGAAAGCAATCTTCGGTAGCATTAAGCACTGCAGAAGCTGAGTACATTGCCGTATCTGTTGCATCCAGGGAAGCAGTGTGGCTTCGTAAGCTCCTCGTTGGACTATTTGGTCAAGCTAGTGATCCTACCACCATTCATTGTGATAATCAAAGCTGTATAAAGATGTCAGTAAATCCTGTATTTCATGATCGGTCCAAACATGTGGAAACGCACTATCATTTCATTCGGGATATGGTGCAGAGAGGCGCCATTCATCTAAAGTACATCAGCACAGATGAATAGATTGCTGACATCCTCACCAAACCTTTATCCAGAGTGAAGTTCGAGTACTTCAGAGATAGACTTGGTGTCATGGAAAACGGAACCCTGATTGAGAGGGAGCTTCAATCTCAGTGACTATTTGTAGCACTTTGAATCGTTCCTTGCTTGTGTGCAAGAATGAATTACATCCAATCTATGCTTGTGTGCTAGACGGATAATTGTAATAATGTAAAGACGCACTGGTGTATTACACTTTCTATGCTTGTGTGCTAGAACCATCCTATGCTTGTGTGCTAGGTGGAAGATGTAATTCTATGCTTGTGTGCTAGATGGAACTTAAAGGTTCAGATTATGTATTCTCCTCCTCCCTAGTTAAGAGGGAGTGTTGTTTGTAACTAGGGTTATGTATGGGTTCGGATGTTGCCTTAACTAGGGTTATGTATGGGTTCGGATTGCCTTAAGGCAACATCCGAACCCCCTTTAGGTCCGGGCCCTATCCTAGGGTAACGTGACTCTAATATATGCCCAGCCCAATCCTAAACACACGCCACTTAATTAAATTAGCGCCAAAACCCAAAGGAGGGCGACTTGCAATCAAGGATTAAAATGTGTATAAATAAGAGACATTTGCAAGTCAATAATCATCATTTTGGAATCTTATGCAAATGCGAATTAGCTCTGCTGCTAAGGTGCGAATTCTCCAAGAAGGGTGCGAACTTAACTTCAAGGAAGAGTGCGAACCTATCTAGTTTTGTGCGAAATTGTCCAAGAGGACATAGTGTATTTTGATGCAAGTTTGAAGCATGCGAAGTGATAGATCTGATATGTGAAGATCAGATTCAAGCTAAGTATTGTACTTATGATTTAGAGGAGAATATATAATCTGACCTGTGGGTCTTTCATGCTGGGTTTTTCCTCCTTGGAGGTTTTCCCAGGGTATGCTTGTTTGTCTACTGTTTTATTTCTGATTTATGTTGGCTTATTAAATACTGCAAATCTGATTACAATCTAGGGCATAATCAATTATGTTGGCTTATTAAAATACTGCAAATCTGATTACAATCTAGGGCATAATCAATTATATAAATCTGATTAACATACCTAGGGTATAAAATTACAGATATGGCATTTAAAAATAAAGTGATACTAAGCTCCTATCTCTTTGTGGAATATGGTGGTCTATCTCAACTTGAAATTGGAGAACAATGATCTACAATTTACAAGAAATGTTGAGCATAGAGAGCCATCTTGGGGTGGAGAAGTGGTGGCATGGGAGAGGTCTAAATGAACATATCTATATATCAACTTCTTCTTGTGAAGAAGTTGATTGAGAGTTTGAAAGTTGTTCTTTATATATGTTCATATATATAAGCTAAATGGTATTTAATGTCAAAATGTAAAAAATATTTCAAAATCGATTATATTAGTGCCGTCTCCCCGTTTCCCCGTCCCCTTGCCCCCCCATCTGGGAAACTCGGGGTAACATATCACAGATGTCTTTGATCTTCATCAAATGTTCTTACAAAGACATCTTCTCATCCATCATGATTGAGAAAAGCGTATTTTTAAAGAAGGTCTTGCCTATATCCGACGTCTCAACAAATCTCGGAGGTGCTTTCAAATCTCCATAGAGGTTTTACCTGTTTTAACCACTGGAAGTATTTCATCTATAACTGATATCTTGATCAGCATGGTGGCTTCTTGTGAACATGATGGATGATTTGCAATGAGAGTGGATAAAACCTGAGCAAATAGTCTCATTAATTGTTCTATGGAATGAACAAGTGATTCCACCCCTTTGTTTGGGTAATTCATCTCAAGCCTTTCCCAGTCTGATGGTTTTCTAGTGCATGATTTTGATTAGCTTTCCTAATTCTACTTGGGTAAATTAAAAAAACAGGTAGCAGGAGAGGAGATCTTTGCAATATGTTGACCTGCATTGTCATAAAGATAACAGACTTGAGAAGCACAGTCATGAAAGTGAGTTTCTAGTAGGGAGGTTTTATCTTGGGAGGAGAATACACCAAAAGGTCCAGGAGTTCATGAAGCCTGTGGTGAGGGTAGATTAGTCGAATAGTAGCACTAAGTTCTTCCTCATTTGTTGGAATTTCTGATATGAACTATTACTTATCCATATCATACATTCTGTGAGTTTGCAGTTGTGAACTATACTGGGTAATATTTAATTGTTTCCGCAGTGTTTCATTTTGTCGCTAGGTGACTCACTATGAATAGTCAATGCAACTGAAGACATATCTCAGCTAGGTGACTGCATAATAAACTTTCCATAGACTGTAAAAGTTTGTTATGCACTTCAAAATCAATAACTGATGGCTAACCACAATTAGTACAGAATAGTCCGAGTAATCAGCAACATATTTCAATATTGAAGCCTATAACAGCCTGTTGTCTAAAGAACATCACAAAGGAAACCAAAAAAGTATTTGATGGCACTTCTGGCTTTTACTTTTTGTATTTCAGAGTGGCATGAATTCTGATGTTCATGTGTTTTTGATTGAATAAATTCTGTCATGCATATGCTTGTCTTATTTCATTTTCCTTAACTTTTTCACATTACCTTTAAGTTTTTGATAAACGTATTCATTGTTGTGAGCTGATTCCGATGAAAATGCAGGAGAGATAAATATTGATTGTGCTACACTATTGGTTGATGTAATTTTAAAGACATTATTTATATATGATGATCGTCCATCTCAAGTAGCTGTGGAGGATGTCATATCAAAGGCTCTAAGAGAACCTGTATTTGTAAAAGCCTTTGCTGGGGCTCTTGTTCAATCTGCAGAGAAACATGTAAAGGCTGGTTTAAATCTAGCATGTTACAAGCTTTTTAGATGGTCCTGTCTGCTGGTTAGATTGAGTCCATCCATTACTACATCAAAGAATGCCTTCACGAGAATTGCTTCTGTACAAGCATCCCTGCTTTGTGTGCTTCTACAGCCATCAATACGCTTACGCAGGGCTACCAAGAGAGTCTTTATTCATCTCCTTAGTGAGGTGAGCTGTGAAATCACACACATTCCTATTTGTAATTCAATCTTCTCTATTTCTGTGCATCATGGATGTTATCTTCAGAAATGATTTCTTCATATTCATAAATCTTCTGGACATCACAGAACTTCTTTTATCTCATTTATTAAGGGTTTATGTCCAAAACAGGTTTTCATTTTGCCAAAGTTGTTTAGGAATGGAATTGTAGGCATGGCATTTATTGCATGCCACTCATTTGCTTACAAACCTATCTTCTTATAATGACAATGTTTTCTTTTTCTCAGGTGCCAAGTTTATTCATACTTTATGTTGGAGAGCTGCAGAATGCAACTATCAAAATGGAATACAGCTCAGGGTTAATTGCAGTGTTATTAGAATATTGTGCAAACATTTCTCCTTTGTTTGAAGAACACAGGGTTGGTATTTGTTTCTAGACTTTGCTTTTTACTAGGTCTTTTACTAGAGGAGTTTCTGAACATTGAATCGTGTTCTTGAAATTGTAAATATTTGAATGCAACAAAAAATGTTTTAAGTAAACAAAGATTGGTATCTATTTACTGTTAGATGGAGAGTTTTTGAAATATACACAGTTATAAAACAAAACTGTGCTACATGGCCATCATTTCCTAATGCTTTTGAGTATTTTTAAATATGCAGACAGGTTTCCGTGAGCTGTACCTCAAAATTGTTCTTAACTCAAGGGAAAGACCTCCAAAGACACTCACTGAAGCTTTTCAACCGCTTTTCAAGCACATGGGGCATGAGGATTTTGGAAAAATAGTGGTGCCAACTTCTATAAAGATGTTGAAGCGCAATCCAGAGCTTTCCCTTGAGGCTGTTGGTGTCCTTCTAAACTTAGTAAATCTTGACTTGAGCAAATATACTGGTGATTTTCTGCCAACAGTTCTACAACAGGCTCGTCACAATGATGAGAACAGAAGGAAGGAGGCTTTGGAGATAATTAAAAATCTAAGCTTGCAGTCCAGTGATCCTGATGCTATAGTTACTATGTTCAATTCCGTAAAAGGAATAATTGGAGGTTAGCAGACTTTAAGATCTTTCTTTATTGTTCCTTTTTTCTATTTATTTACTATTTACTAACCAAAGTAACTCTCACGTGCTTAAAGAAGCTTTAGGTAAACTTAATATCCTTATTTGGGCCTTTTTACTCTTTCTTTTGTATATCTGCTGGACCTAAAGAAACAGGAAACGGATCAGGTCTATGTATGGATGCACTGATAGTTCATACAGTTTTGATGGTCTACAACTGAAGTATTAACTCAATGTAGTTCTATATAATTGCAATGTTACCTTTTTTGCAGGATCGGAAGGGAAATTAGCATTTCCTTATCAAAGAGTTGGAATGTTTAATGCAATCCAAGCTTTATCAAATGCACCTCCTGGCAAAGCCTTAAACACTCTGGCCACCTCTGCATCACTCTTCTTGATTTCCACTTACAAAGAAGATGGTCTATTTCTTACTGATCAATCAATTTTTTGATTCCTGATATTGGCAGGTAGAATTATTCATTGAATTCAGTTGAATCTAATTTACCTGCTACTGGACCCAAATTTGCAGGTAATGAGGATGTTCGTCTCTCACTATTGTCAGCCCTGGGTTCTTGGATTCTAAGATCAACAGAAGGCATTGTAGAGAACGCTGCATCGTTCTTTATTAGTGGACTCAAAGAGAAGGAAGCCCTACGGAGAGGACATCTTCGCAGTATGCGAATGGCATGCAAGAACATGGAAATTTTGATACGGGTAAAGTTTGCTAGCTAAGCTCTTTGGGTTAAATTCTGCATTACAATGATGTTATAGATCAATTTTTAGAGATTTATTACACCTATTCTGGATTTGAGTTTGAAGATATTATATTACTTGATTGTTTGCGTAGATGCAACCCTTGGTAGAGCCATTACTTCAAATTGTTAAAAGTGGTGCTTCAAAGCCTGCACAAAGAGTGGAGGGAATCTATGCTCTGCTTCTTGTGGTAAAGATCGCAGCTGTTAATACAAAAGCTGGTAAGCAATACTTGATGGGAATTTGAAATTTGATAAATTATAGTTCAATTTGTGCCAGATTAATTAAATGAGGTTGTGCGTTGTTAGGGTTATTGTTACTTACTTTACAATATTGGGGAAATAATTCTCTTCTTTATAATGGAGAACCTGAATAGTCTAACCTCTACAGAACTGTATTTAATAATCCATCTCATTTTGTATCAGCTTTATTTTAGTTTTTCGTGCCATAATTATGGAAAAACATCACTTGAATTGCAGATGACATGCTCATAAAAGAGAAGATCTGGCAGTTGATCTTTCAATCAAATTCTTCTCTGATTTCCACTACTGTGGTAGGTTTTTAATTTTGCCCTGTGTATTTGAACCTGCTGTTCAACTTTAAATGTTCAAAAGAATGTTTTATGTTATGGTAACCTTAATATTTAGTCTTCTGTATCATCTTCTCATGTTTCTATTGCTTTTTTCTTGTTCATTGAACTGTATGTCATGCCAGGCTTCAAAATTTGCTGTAGATGATTGTGTGGCTTTTATGGATCTTGTTGAGGTGCTACTTTTGGAGCATTCACAGAGGTTCATATGCATAGAATGCTTAAACTATTTTATGACTTCCTTGAGCTAGATGAATGATTCTTTCTATAAAATCAATGCCTTTTCTATTTGAAGATGAATACTGTGACTTATGACTCATTAAAAATCTTTGATCTGAGTATTGTTTACTTGAAATTGTGAAATGATGCTAACAAATTTCTCTACCATCTCTAGAGTGGCTGAATCCACACAATCAAAACAGCTTTTACAAGTAAGTCTGATGTTGATGCTATTTTTGATTTTTTTGTGTGATTTCAAATCTGGGCAGCATTTACAGTTATTCCTTGCCTGATGTTTTGAGATTTATACAGTTGGCACTCTTTTTTCTCTGTCACCCTTCTTGGGAGGTTCGTCGACTTGCATCCATAGCAGTGAAGCGTGTTCATTCGTCTGTATCAAAAATTTCAGAAGATTTGTTATCTGAATTTCTCGAATGGCTTCCTGTACTGGGAGAACGCCTGGAGTTTGCAAGGACAAGGTATATGCTTGATATTGATTTGTTTCTATAAGGAAATGTTTGATTACTATTTGAAAATTGCGGTGTGAAAGATTCCATTGTATGATGCTTACGCATACTTGAGTGCTGGTTACCTGCAAAAGCATTTACATGGCTTCTGTTAGTGCCATTACATATATTCTTGATAAGAATTGTTATCTAGTAGCAAATGTGTAAATAACTATTTAGAGAGTGATGTAAAGCATTTAAATTATAACATGGACACTTACTTGAAACAGGTGTCATCCTTATCTCAAATGAGGATGAAAGCTTATGTATCAAATATTCTGCAGGACTCCAATTTGTTTTTTAGATTACAAAATGAAAGGGCAACAGGACTCACTGACTTGTCTTTTAAGTTTTCAAAATGAAAGGAGTGTTTTTAAAAATTGCATGCATTGTACATTAACATCTGTTAGAGAATAACAACTTAATTTATGGATTCTCATGTCTGTTATATAAAGAAAATTTAATACTAGGTTGACTTTTCATTCTAAAAAGGTAGGATTTTTTGTCTTATCTTTGTGGTAGCCTATCTTTAAGCTGCACTGACATTATTTTGTTGTTGTAGTGATGCAGAAAATGTGACAGATAGCTTACTACCCATGGTGCCACCAGAAGGGGTTCTAGTAAAGGCTTTGCTTGTCATTGCAGCGCCAGCTCTTGCAAAAATCCCAAGTACATGTGCCCTGCTTTTGTTGTGTTCTCATCATCCATGTGTTACAAGAGGAAGCCGCAAGAATGTAGTGTGGAAGGTGAGGATATTTTGTCCTTGTGCTGAATATAGAAATTTAAATTGGAAAATTTATCATTTTATTCAGATATTTGTGCTCAAATGAGTTTTAAGGCCAGCATTGTATGATAGTACAGTCAAATGTCATTTTCAATGTTAAAGACAAAACCATAATAATATGTGCGGGAAAGATTCTTAATCAGACATCTATTCTATTCATTAAGTACCTGAGATCTCAGATCTTTTACTAGTTAATCCCATATGGATGATCACTATATGCTGGTCGTAATTAAAGCTGGGTTCTCTTGAAAAACTAATTGTGACAGCTGGGTCATGAAGATTTACTTGAATTAAAATTGAGCTGTTTCCTGGAAAATTTTATTATGTAATTATGCACAGTGGGAATACAGTCTGTATAAAGTGAAAAAGGCCAGGGAGCTCTACAATGAATGGTTCACAAGGCATAATACTTGCTGAAGGTTTTTACAAAAGGTAAGATAAGTAGGCTTGATGGTGGGGAAATGATATTGTCAGATGTCCTTCAGTTGGCTGGAATAGTACTGGGATTAGTGACCTCCTCAGGAAGGTTTGAAGCTTCACCTATGTGGGCATCGTGTAGATGCAATGAGTGCCAATTGAACCATTCAAACTCACAAGAAATGGATTCTGTGAAACATCATCTATGATAGGATAGGTCACACAGGTTGAACTGAACTAATGCAGTTGATTCTCTGGATGGTGCAGAAGACAATGATGCTCTGAGTAACTGCTGGTTCTATTTTAGTAAATTGTGTTCTGCAGTGCTGAATATGCTTGTTATGCTTTCATCAGATAGAAAGCAAGTAAAAATAGTTCACTGTAAGTGTTCTGGCATGGGGAATTGCCAAGAGTGTTGGATAAATCTTTTTATTGTTAGAAATTCTATCCATTTTCAAAAATAGGTAAATATATAAATCTGAAAGTGGGTAATGCAAATGTCTAGCGCATACAACTATAGACTGTATATAGAGATAGCATGACAAGTACAATTAAAGCATAACAAAAGCATGTTTATTGGGGTCTATATTAGTTGAGTTTTTTGAGAGAAATTTATCATATATTAATATAACTCATGTCAAATGCAGACAGTTTATTGGCTGAATTTGACACATTTAATTGCCAAATTTCTTTGTATGGTATGGCTTGTATAAATCAGTTCATGGTCGAGGGTATAAAGATAATGTTGGAGTTGATTGTGAACTCCCCACACCCCAGGATCACCTGCAACACAAAAATAACCTCCACAAGAGAGAATGACAAGAATAGCTTGGTTGATTACAGATGCAAGACTGGACTGATTGGATATGAAATGTACATAAGATGCCCTGCTTATAAAGACAAGGTTGAGAGATAAGATTAGACAAGATTATGACATGTGTCTTAATGTTATGTTATGAGACAACTAATTTAACATTTATCAATGACTTAGGAAACAAGAATTAAATGGAAAAAGATAAGATAATCTTATGACACTAACAACTTTTTGGAAAGATCCTCTAGTACATATCTAAACTTAAGCATTTGAATAGGAACTACTGTTGAACTAGTTAGTTAAAATACCTTATTCACATGAACACCCCCTCTTAAGTGCAACTTGGAGAGAAGTAGACTATAATGCAAATGATGCAAAATATGAAGATGACTATGGGTCCCGACTACGAGGCCAGGTTAAGTACCCATTTACATTGCAATCTCTCACAAACAAAGTGAAGAGGAAAACCTAGTGGGACAAAACTCCTCTTCAAAAGAGAGAAAAGATACAAACAAGTGATGATGAATGGAGGAGTCAATGTTACCCTCCATGGATTACAGTCATCACGAATATACAATGAATTATCCCCCAATAGGAAGGAAAGAGAGAGACATGAAACCTTAATCGAAGCAACAAGGATAAGATGATTCTTATGCCGAGAAACACTGGAAACTCTTGATTGATGGAGCAACCTTGGAATCTTAATAAAGCAACAGAAATGGATTGATTGTCCTGCTGCAAAGGAACATTGGAAAACTCTCTATAGAGCAACCTTGGAATTTGATTGAAGCAACAAGAGATTGATGTATGATCTATAGTTGAAATGAAGTGATTTGATCAAAATAGCACTTTCTCAAATGCTAGAATGTCCAAGTAATCCTCTAAGATACTCCTAAGGCAAGAATTGAAATAAAATGTACCGAGGACTGAATTTGGAAAAAGTGGATGGATGGCTTGAAAGGGCTCCTTAATACCTTTCCAATGCTGTAAGTATCATGAAAATCAAAGATTGTGGCAAAAAGTTACGAGCTTAGGAGCTAAAAATAGTGATTTGACTTCAAACAACAATTATTGGCACCAAACTACAAATTATGGAAAATAACCTGCTCCACTAGAAAGTACACTGAGCCATTTTTCTAATAATATCTCATTTTTGGAAAGTGGGGGTATCGTGGCGAAAATTTATGGTCAATTGAAAAAAAATGCCCAATTTGGGCACGAGGGGCCAAATTTTGGGCTCTTGGGCCATCGGTCCTGAGCACCCATGTGATCGTGGCATTAAAACTTCATTTAACAAATATAGCTGACCCATTGCTAGTGGAGTGGCAAGTGAGTGGTGCAATGACAATGTTAGGGCAGCGGGCTGAAGTCATGCCACTTGGGGCATAACCCCCACTTAGTAGTGATATGACTTTGCATTTGTGCTTTCTTGTGACTAAGAGCTCAACCAAAATTATGTCCGATAAAAATTTAAATGAAATTTCTTAATTAATAAAATAAATTCATACCTTGGTGGGATGACATAGTACATAGTGATGCAGGGAATTTGTCTATGTAGAGATCAAATTGCACCTGACAAGATAGTTATTTTGCATTTATTAATTAAATTAATAATCAGAAAAATATCTCATTTTTGGAAAACGGATATCGTGGTGAAAATTTATGACCAATTGAAAAAAATTGCCCAATTTGGGCATGAGGGGCCAAATTTTGGGCTCTTGGGCCATCAGTCCTGAGCACTCATGTGATCGTGGCATTAAAACTTCATTTTAAAAATATAGCTGACCCATTGGCAGTAGAGTGGCGAGTGAGTGGTGCAATGACAATGTTAGGGCAGTGGGCTGAAGTCGCGCCACTTGGGGCATAACCCCCACTTAGTCGTGATATGACTTTGTGTTTGTGCTTTCTTGTGACTAAGAGCTCAACCAAAATGGTGTGCGATGAAAATTTAAATGAAATTTTTTAACTAATAAAATAAATTCATACCTTGGTGGGATGACATAGTACATAGTGATGCAGGGAATTGTCTATGTAAAGATCAAATTGCACCTGACAAGACAGTTATTTTGCATTTGTTAATTAAATTAAAAACCAGAACACAGCTGTATTCTGATTTATAAATTAAAATCAGAATACAACTGTGTTCTGTATTCTGATTTTTAATTTAAAATCAGAATACAACTGTGTTCTGATAGTTGTATTCTGATTAGAATACAGAACACAGTTGTATTCTGATTTTAAATTATAAAATCAGAATACAACTGTGTTCTGGTTTTTAATTTAATTAATAAATGCAAAATAACTGTCTTGTTAGGTGCAATTTGATCTCTGCGTAGACATTGCCATGATGCAGTGCTAGGTATGACCAAGTGTAGACGATTTCGCTAGCCAAAGAATATACCTTTGCAGATGTCGATTCTATGAACATTCACTGGGTACATAGAGTTTATCGACTATTTACACCAATGATTATATGAAACCATACTATATGGATTCTGTAGGACAACAATAATGCTGAAAAAGCGTTTGATGCCCTCAAGCAAAAATCCCAAATTTTGACCATTTGACAATTGATCCTAGGGTTTTTGGGCTTTTCAGATGCAATGGTAGGGTCTACCTCTTGGATTTGGGAACCTTCACCCAACTTGAAACCCTCGTAGATCTAGCTAATGATGTCGGATTTTGACAAAACAAAGGCCAAAACTGACTACCTTCATCCTATAGGGCATCAACTTAGTGTATGTCAATTGTAGCCCCTCTTTGTCAATTATTTGAAAATCTAAAAAGAATATAGTTGAAGGCAAGAGAGAACCTTTCTTCATATTCTTGAGGTGGGTTTTTGTCAGTCTCTTTCAGTTACCATTGATCTTGGCAATATATGTGGTGCAACTAGTGCCCCATAGACTTTTATTATTGTGCAATTTTCGTAGAAGAACCAATCATCATAGTTGTGGTCTATTCTCAATTTAGGATATTGCTCCTTAGGCCTTAGAAATCTCCTTTCTCCGGGGGCCTCCGATCAAGTGGTTGATCCAAGTTTCTGAGCACCTCTCTAACAAAGAATTCTTAAAAAATGGCATAATTTGCCTTATCACACTGCATATCCCAAATATAAGTCCATTCTAGGACTGACATCAATTTCTACTTTGCATCATGAGTGTTAACTCGAAGGGGGGCCTGCCTTTGCACCACTGTAGAGTAGAATATGGAATAGGATAGAGTACCATTTAAAATAGACAATATCATTGTCTTTATTCAGAGAACAAAAGTTTTTATGAATTCCCTTAACAACATAAGTTGCATAATTATATGGTCTATTTTGATCCCAATATTGATTGTTGGCAGCTAACAATATAAAATGGATGGGTATTTGAACTTGTGAATCTACACCCAACACCTAACATAGGGTAAAGTATGTCTTGATGAAGTAGTCTTTGAACTTGTCATAGTTAAAAAGATCAACATCAAGATATGTGAACCTTCTTAATTCTTTGTTCATAGTCTTTGGCCTAAATTTGGTCGACGTTTTACGCTATAACTGCCTTCAATCTGTCATATTCTCTTCTCAAGTCTCCAAAGTCAATAGGCACTTGGGCATTAGGGTTAAAAATTGCCCTTCTATCTAGGTCATAGGCCTTTGCAATGGCCCTAATCAGATCTACATCGTTAAAGACCTTAGGTACTACTAACCTACCCAAACCTAGCCTCCACACATTATAGATAGGCACCTTAACCATACATTTGTTATACCTGTATCTAAATGAAGTAAAACCATGGATTGGGATATCAGGGTTTTTGTGGGATGCTTTCTTGTCAACAAGGCTATTTGAATGAATTCCTATGCCTTGAGCATGTTGGCCCCTCTTAGAAGATCCAAGCAATAGGGCATTATATCCTCATCTAGGCTTCTCTCTACTTCCCTTGATGACTTGACCATGGTGAGAGGACTAGGGGTTTTAAATAAGTAGTATGTAGGGCTAGGTTTTCCTAGCAATTTAAAAAATTAAATTCTTCCAAATGAATTTATAGCCTAACAAGGCTTTGCACACTTATATTGTTGCTAAGAAATATTAAGGAAACCAGAACAACCCTTTTTTTCAAGAGAAAAACAATAGAGGTATAGGAGAATTGAACTTACTCTTTCATTGCCTATGATAACCCTACACAAGACTAGGAAAATCCTTCTGCAAATACTTAGCACAAAAGAGTCCTCCAATGCTCAAGGGAGTGAGAATGGGTGCAATTGAATGAAAAAAGTCGATGCAATCAGATAGATAACATCTAAGTTCGCCACTAACGTCATATGTGCAAAGTAGCTGGTTGCATGTAGCCGTTTCTCAACTTTAGAAGTTTTCCGTTTATCTTGCAAATCAAACGGCTATTGTGACATCCTCGTTCCTTTTGAAAATTTGCATTTATCGGCGACAAGACGTTGCTTTTGGATGAATCAACTTGATCCATGTCATGCGTCATTATTTCGTGCATTCGTGAGAAACAAACCTTTTTCGCACACGTGATGCACTAGAGTTGCGCGATATGCCGCCATGTGGAAAGGATGTCCACATGTGCATAAGGATCCTCCTTGGAAGTGGATAGTGGGGCCCAGGATGACATGGCACCACTATGTAGACCATTGTAGTATTGTGGCCTTAGGAAGAAATAGAATCCTTGAGCCACGGTAGAGGTACTTCTTGTAATACAATTAAAAGGTGCCACTTGGATGCCAACAGGATAAAAGAAGTGTATTGCGCTTTCTCAACTTCATGAGTGAACACACCAAGGGAACTTGTGACAATGTAAATAGCCACAACAAAGACATGGTTAGTAAGGCAATTGCCAAGTCAGCAGCATTAGGCTTTTGCAACTTCAGATATAAGTGAAGGAACATCTTTGTGATAAAGGAAATAGCTGCGATAGACAAGCTTTGCATGTGTATATGACATGTCATCGTTTTGTACACTCGCGACTTTGGAGACTAATAGCTTTTTGGATTTGCAATAGGCAAGCTTTAAGCGATATAATGATAGCAAAGCGACCTATGATGACTAGGCACATGACTTGGAAAACAATAGATCATATCATGGGATCATAAAATGAAGACATTCTTTACAAATTGAATCGCGATGAAAGGAAACACAAGCGATGCAATCACAAGGTTCTAAATAAGCAAAGGTGGGGACCACTTTTACTTAGTTCGACGAAAAAAACTTGTTATATAAAATATATATATTTTAATTGGGAACATTAGTAAACTTGAGAAAAAGGGGCTGGTTAATGTATGACTAAAATGCCTTTACAACACAACTTAAGCTCAAGGTGACTAGTTGAGCAAGTGAACATAGAATTAAAACAAAAAGTAATAGAGCCACACAAGGGTTTAGGGTTTAAGGCAAAGGAAACAAACTAGAGCCTAGGGCAAGCAAAGAAACTCTAAATTTTGAAATAGTACTACCAATAGGTCCATGGAATTTTAGAATGGAGAGACAAGTTCTAAGGATGGGAGGACTAAGGACCTAATTTGGGGACTACAGGGGGATGACAAATGGATGTGACACACATAAGATATAATTAATGCTGTTAGTAATTTATTAATATAATTAATATGAAGTACGATGTATTTATTTTTATAAACATAAAATTATTTGTTTTTATATATTTTAATATTTATATTATATTAGTATTTTCAAATTCCTAATAAATTAAATTTTAATCTATATTTTATCAATATAAATATATATAATTACAATTTGATATGATATATTTATCTATTAAATAATGAATTGAGAATAATAATTTAGTAATAATAAATATATTGTTTTATATTTAAAAAAAATGGTGGCTCTTGACATTTGTTGGAATTAGGGTTTCCCAAAGTTGCTTTGCCTATTTTTATGGTGATGTGTTTGATGGCCCCAAAATGTGTATTGATTAAGCTAATTGAAAGCTCTATGCATTGGATAATGATCCAAACCTATTTGCAAAATCCTTTCCAAGATAGGGTTGATTTCCCCCCCCCCCTTGACTGGTAGTTGGATGTGAATCAGTGGACCTAATTTATCATGTTTTTGATACCTTTGTTGGGTGGCGTGATCCCTTGAAGAGCATGGATCTTCACAAAAAGGTGAAACCAAACAGGGGGGTGGCAATCCATGTCTTTCCTTCTCCGGTGACCTATTCAACTAGGATGCTTTTAGATGTGGCCAAATATCAAATATGGAAATACCGCCAGCTCCACTTTGGAGTCAATCTTAACGGGTCCTAGATTATCATGTTTTTGATACCGTTGTTGGGTGGTGTGATCCCTTGAAGAGCATGGATCTTCACAAAAAGGTGAAACCAAACAGGCAGGTGGCAATCCATGTCTTTCCTTCTTTGGTGACCTAATCAACTAGGATGTTTTTAGATGTGGCCAAATATCAAATATAGAAACACCTCCAGCTCCACTTTGGAGTCAATCTTAACGGATCGTAGTCAGTATTTAAATTTTATATGTTTTTGGAAGGCCCTCCAATGCATAAACCCATTGATTTGATATTTGGAGATGTTAAGAATTTTTTGAAAATGAAGGTTTCTTGTCATGTCCCTGTATCAAATTGATATAATAATATTGGATTGGCAATAATAAATATTGATTAATAATAATATCTATTTTTATATATTTGATCTATTAATAATTGTTTATTTATTTAGTTTAAAAATATTTGGAAGAAATAATCATATCTAATCAATTAATTAGTTAATTGCCCTAAATAGATTGATTTCTAAATTAATGCTAAACTTATGATTACATCCACTAAATATATCTTATTAAGAGGCACTATATTAACTAAAGGTAGCAAATCTACCTATTTAATGATAAGCCACCAATGTGAATACCCCCGATTTGTTATGAGGAGACACATTAAAGGGTAGACTCGTCTCTAGCTTTCAAGGAGACACAACTGTTCGAATTTGGAAAATATATATGAATATTGTCTCATACAAGGAAGGGGGATATTAATAGTCTGCAAGATCGTTCAGATCAGAACTGTTATTAAGTCACAGGCAGTAACATCTTGGTTCTTGGTGTTATGCACGGGGATGTGCTTAACATATGCAACCTGATAATATTCTTATGCAGGATTTAGTAGTAATATTTAATAGTAATATTAATATAGACTATAATACGTAAGATTTAATTTTTTTTTGTAATAGCGAGCTAATTTATTAATAGTATAATAAAAAGTTTTACAAAAACATTCAGCCAAAATCAGGCCGATAACCATCCAAAACTGCTCGTTTCCTGGAACTACCATTGTGCAACCATTAGCTATACCCCTATCAGATACCACTCGAAACCCAGAGCTGAAGCACCATTTTAATCACCAGTACATAGCAGAGGAAGAAAAACCCTCCCTCCAGATACTAATCGCTAGGACACAACAAAACATTTGACACCCAACATACCCCTGTCCAAAGCCGATTACAACAAAACCAAAAAACCTCTATACATAGACTGTGAAAACCCATAGCCAGAAAACCCAATAGGGGAAATACAAAAAACTGCCTTGTACATACCGCGAACCACACCCATTTTCGTAAACACCTGCTGAGCCTTCCCGCATGGCGAAACCACCTTACCACCCCGGGGCCTCCGCACCCGCATGGAATGCCTGATCATCTGCATTTTCTGCCTCGTCCGTCTCCACCACCTCCAGTGCTCGCTGAGCCTCTCTGTTTCGAATGCATGTCTTAATTATGTCCCACCCAATGAGAGCCTCTGCCCTTCTCTCTTCCTTGTCACACTCTGGAGGCCACCGCATGAACGGAATGGGCTCATACCCTTCCTTCCGGCCTTGAATTCTCAATGCCCTCACTCACATCAAAGCCCTCCCTCGACATTGCCCATTCTAGAAGGGCATCCAACCCCTTTAACCACTCTTCCACAATTGAGTTCATAACCCATTTAATGGTGTCAATGGGCTCACCCAAGTTTAACCCACAAGCAATAACCATGCACACGATATCAGTGTTCGTTTTGTACCTATTCTTGAGCTGCAGAAAAATGTCTCCTACCAGAATCTCCACTGCTTGAATAAACTTTGCATCTCCAAACATGAACAGTCTCTTCAATCATCGAGTTGTTACCTTCCCATGGAACTTGACCAGCAAGCGAGAGGTGACGAGGGTGAAATTCGTGTCCATTCTTCACTCACCGCCTTAATCTCTGTCGCACTCAACTGCAAATGCTGCCACCAAGCACTCTGTCTTCCTTATAACGCCACCTCTCACACTCCCTGTCCCATCACTCTAACTCCCCTGCCATGCCATTAATATTTCGCATGCTTCAAAGGACGGCGTCATATATTATCCTGCCATGTAATCTCTCTGAAATCCTCGATGTGTACCTCTCCCACTTCAGAGAATGATGAAGCCCATTTTGATAGTACATCTGCCTCATTATTGCACATTCTTCTTAAGTGGCTCACCTCACATCTCGTTAAGACCTCCAACTCAGCTTTGATGGCCACAATATATTTTTGCAAGTGCCACGTTTGGATCTCACCGCTAATAATGGCATTCACTATAATCAGTGAATCACCTTCAAAGTGGATAGATTGCAAGCCTAGTTGTTTCCCCAATTTGATTGGCCGCCACATTGTTCGTTCCATCTTCAATTCTATTACCCCCCATAGCCACTATATTACCCTCCTGATCCCTCACCCCACACCCAATACCTGAGGGTCCAGGGTTTCCTTTTGAAGCCCTATCAAAATTTACTTTGTACCATCCCTCACTAGGTTTTTTCCATTTCACCTCCTTCTGAGAGTTCTCTTTGGGCCTACCCCTTAACAGGTCGCAAGACAGTCATATTTAATCTCATATACAGTGGCAAATCAGATCTGTTTTCCTCAATAGCCACTAGATAGACTAATAATTAGTGTTCTTGGCAATGGTAGTGTTAATAATTATATAATAGGTAATATAATTTGATTCAATTATTTATGTATACATATATATATAGATATAATGTTTGGTCAGACAAATAACAACATTAGATTGTAAAATCAGAAACAACTCTTAAATAAACATTAAAGAGAAAATGTATATACTATTATTCTTGCTGCTATTATCAATATGTAAGAAGATGGGGATGAGATGCAATAGGTTAAGTCCCAAGATAGGGTGGGGATTAGCGACCCTTAAGCCTTGAGGGTATAGACCCAAGATAGGTAAGGGCTTGGATCTGTAAACTTTGAGGGAAACTATTGTATTTGGTCTCGAAGCGCTTATTATGCAAGTAATTGGTAAATAATTGAATGAATTAAATGAATGATCGAAAGATCATTTAAAGAGTTACGAAACGAATGTTTCTAAAAAGAAACAATCATAAATAGAAACAACTAATATTTACGCTAAATTATTGACCATTAATAATAAATATTAAATATGATATTCTAATACCCTCCCTTAATGGTCAATCTATCAACTACACCAAGTTGCCCCCTAAATTTTACAAACTTGTCTGAGCTCAGAGACTTGGTGAGGATATCTGTTGTCTGATCCGCTGTTGGAAGGTATATCAACTGAACTGATCTGTCTTCAACTTGCTTCCGAATGAAATGACAATGAAGTTCAACATGCTTGTTTCTCTCGTGGAAGACTAGATTCTTGGCCAGTTTGAGCACCCGCCGATTATCACAATAAAGGGGAGTAGGACCTGCAGGAGTCATTTGCATGTTTGAAAGCATCCGTCGAAGCCAAATTGCCTCACAAGTTGTCTTAATTGTTCCTCGATAGTCAACTTTTGTCAAGGAAAGAGCCACCGCCTGCTGCTTCTTGCTAGTCCATGTGACTGCACCAGATCTCACATTGAAGACATACCGAGATGTTGATTTTCTACCATCAATGGAACTTGCCCAATCCGAGTCTATGTAACTAGAGAGTCTAGGATCGTGTACAAAAGTCCAAAATCAAAAGTGCCCTTCACATAACGCAACACACACTTCGCTGCTACCCAATGATCAGCCTTTGGAGCTGTCATGAAGCATGAAATGTAGCTCACTGCAAAACTGAGATTAGGCCTAGTAGCAGTAAGGTAAATGAGACTGCCCAGCAGTTGCCTGAATGCTGATTCATTCACAAGTGAATCTGATTTGGTTGTTAGCTTCAACCTTTTCTCCATAGGTTTGGATGCAGGTTTGCAGTCTTGCATCCGAAACTTGTCTAGCAGACTGCGGGCATACTTTGATTGAGATATGAAGATACTACCTTTAGTCTGCCAAACTTCAACACCTAAGCAATAGTGTAGAAAGTCCCAAGTCTATCATGTCAAAGGATTGGTACAAACTCTGTTTGATCTGATCAATCAAAGTTGCCAAACTACCAATGATAATCAGGTCATCAACATAGACAACAAGAATAAGAATATGATCAACAGTGTTTTTGACATACGGATTAGAATCAGATGGACTCCTTGAAAGAAATAATTTGTAAGGTACTTGTCAATCTTGATGTACCAAGCCCGAGGAGCCTGTTTAAGGCCATAGAGTGCTTTCACAAGTTTGCACACCTGATGTTCTTTTCTAGCAACCTTGAGCCTTGGAGGCTACGTCATGTAGACCTCTTCCTGCAACTCACCATTGAGGAATGCACTCTTAACATCCATCCGATGGACTTTCCAACAAAATTGAGTTGCTAAGGCAAGGACAAGCTGTATGGTACTCATTTTGGCTGTAGGATTAAAAGTCTCCTCATAGTCAATGCCTTCCTTCTGTGAGAAACCTCGAGCAACGAGACGAACTTTGTACTTGTCAAGGGTTTCGTCAGCTTTGTACTTAACTTTGTACACCCATCTGCAGCTAATGGGCTTCTTCCTTGGTGGATGATCAGAGAGTACCCAAGTGTTATTCTTTAGAAGACTTTGGTGTTCAGCTTCCATAGCTTTTTCCCACTCAGGAATCCCTTTAGCCTCAAAATATGTTTGAGGCTCAAAAATACTATGAATGTTGGCCATGAGAGCATAGTTAACTGTATTTTGTTGCTTGCTCTTGTTTCTGGATCTACTCTCGATGAGCTCATCAGGACAAAGGTCACTAATGGTCTTAGCCCATCATTTAGGCCGGAGAGTAGAAAAGCCAAGATCAGATGCAGGAGGGATGACTGGAACTGGAGGTGGAACAGGATTTGGAACAAGTGGAAGTTTAGCATCATCCAGAGGAAATTTAGGTAGTGCATCATCAAATTCAGATTCTGCATCATCCCTCCCATAAGGTGAATCAAATGAAAGACATACGCCTAAATCAGAAGCCTTCAAAGGTTGATCATCAAAATTCTTCTTAGACGAGGAAAGCTGAAAAGGTCCTCATTCTTCATTAAAGACAACATCGCGACTGAAGATAAGCTGACTAGTGTCTACATCAATTAGCCAGTAAGCCTTGTGGTTGTCACTATACCCTATAAACATAAGTTTCTGACTCTTGGAATCCAACTTGGAGCGCTTGGCATCTGAAATCCATACATATGCTAAAGAGCCAAAGACTTTTAGATGACTGATCTTGGGTTTGCGACCAGTCCAGGCTTCCTCAGGAGTCTTCCCCTTAATAGCCTGTGTGGGAGACCGATTAAGGAGATAGACTGTAGTGTATACTGCTTCTGCCCAATATTTCTTAGGAACATTCTTGTGTTTTAACATTGACCTAGCCATTTTAGTGATAGTGCTGTTGTGACGTTCTAGAATGCCGTTCTGCTGAGGAGTGTATGATGTGATTAACTGGCGTTTGATGTTGTGTGTATCATAGAAGTTGGAGAAAGCAGTAGAACAAAAATCCCCCCCATTATCTGACCTAAGAGTGACAATAGGACAGCGAGACTATTTCTACTAAGGCCTTAAACTTCTGAAATACAATAAACACATTTGATTTTTGTCTAAGAAAGTACACTCACATTTTATGACTGAAATCATCAACAAAAAGCAAGAAATACTTGGATCCAGTAATAGAAAGTGTATTCATTGGACCACATACATCAGCATGAACCAACTGCAATATCTTTTGAGGCTCGCCAAGAGTCACCATCCTTAAATGGTCTCCTGTGTTGCTTCCTAGCCCGACAAGCTCTACAAACTCGCTGATTCTAAGTTTGAATTTCAGGTAAGCCACGAACAAGATCCTCTCGAACAAGCTGTGCAAGGTAATGAATGTTTAGGCGACCATACCGTTGTTGCCAGACATTGCTGATAGAAGATGGTTTAGCTGTGAAGGCATTCTCAAGAGAATCACCTGTATCCTCAAGTCTGTATAGACCATGATCCTTGATGTCGATAGCCATAATAGTGCGTGTCACAGGATCAACAATCACTCACTTATGTGAGCTAAATACCACATCAAGTTGACGAGATTGCCGCATAATTTGGCTCATTGAGAGTAGGTTTAGTTTCATGCCAGGAACATAGTATACATTGAGGAATATGAGATTCCTCCCACTGGACTTTATTTGGATGTTGCCCTTGCCAACAACAATATACTCTTCACCTCCTCCAAAAATGAGTGAATTGGTGTAAGGTGAGAAGTCTGTGAACTAATCACGCTGATGAGTGAAATGTCGAGAGGCACCAAAGTCTATGTACCAAGTAGAAGATTTCACATGATTTGCAAGAGGCTTCACAATGAGAGCGTAGAATGCAGATTCTTTCTACGTTGAGTGCTTTGCAACATTGGCCTTAGGCTGAGACCCTTCCTGCTTTCGCTGTTTGGAAGCTATCGGATTTGGACAATCTTTTATCAAGTGGCTATATTTGTGACAATAGTTACATTGCACTTTCTTCTTCTTCGAGCTATCGTGAGATTGATTGGGGCCTTTCTGCTGATATGATTGAGCTTTCCCTTTATCCTTGTGAAAGGATTTGGTTGCGAAGGCTTGTTCTAAGGAGGACGAAGCGACATTGCTACCAAACTGTTGTTTCCAATGGTCTTGCTGCAGAAGTTTGGTGCACAACTTTGCAACTTTCCGTCATGTTTTTTCCAGAACCCTCAAATTTTTTACAGCTTTTGCATGAGTTTTTCGATGACTTAGGGTTTTTCATTGTGTCGGCTAGGGTTGTATGAATCGCGATCAGAATAGACCCGAAGCGGAATGAAGAAGGCACAAAATAGTGTGCAGGCTAGTGTGCAGGCCACAGGTAGACTTTGTGTTGCACCAAAAAAATCATGTATAGCAAAGATGCGAAATTACGTTGCACAAGAAGAGAGAAGAATTGCGGGTTCGCAATCGCAAAAAACCCTTGCGTGAAAAAGAAGAGGTGATTTGATGAAAAATCGCACAAAAGATGCCTAGAAATCCGACGTGGGTCAAAAAAAGCACGAAAAATCGTGCAGATAGCACAGGAGGTCGTGTTTCTTTTTTCAAACAATAAACTGCGATTTTGAATAACCACCACCCTCAGAAGAAACCCTTCTAGTTTTTTTCAGACCCGAAAAATCACAATTCTTCACCCTCGCGCGATTCTCACAGAGGAATTATTTTCGAAAATCATTACTGAAAAGAACTTTTAAAAATTTCTTTTGAAATTTTAGAAAAAATAGAGTTTTTGATCTTTTCGCTTTGATACCATATTACACATGTAATTGGTAAATAATTCAATGAATTGAATGAATGATCGAAAAATCATTTAAAGAGTTACAAAATGAATGTTTCGAAAAAGAAACAATTGTAAAATAGAAACAACTAATATTTACACTAAATTACATAATTGATCATTAATAATAAATATTAAAGATATTATTCTAATGGTGTTTTGGTAACATACATAGACCCTTCTCTCTTAAAACTGAAGTAGTACCAGGGTCTGATATCTATATTAAGAACTATGAATAATGAAACTAATCATCTAATAAGGAAAACAAATAAGCACTTGTTAATAACTAATAAATTGAATAATATTGATTACTGGCTTCATGATTAGTCTCTCAATCAATTTTAGTATATTGAATAGATTAATTATGTTAATCAAATATTGTCTAACATGATTGCAGGATTAAACTGAGTTTTATCTTGATAAAGACATGTTATTGGTAAAGATATAATTCTAACTATGTTACATTTGTTATTTTAATTGAACTTGTGATTTTAGGGCAACATTTAGGATCATCCTGAAAGGGGACATTACACTCTTCTTAGCTAATACCCCATGAATGGAGGTAGTTTAAGATTTGGTATTTTTTTATATCATGATGATGATTGATTGAATACCAATATAATTACTCTTTGCTTTTGTTGACATCTATTTCAGTAACTTAAAAATATTAATTTTTTAATTTTTAAGCATTCAAGTAGTTTGCACTCTTTAAAGCTGCATATCCATTGTATGTTATTTTTTTTTTGATTTAAATTTGTATATGTAAATATTCTATCTCTTTTGTTGTCTCATTTTCTGTTAGTCACCCCCATCTCCCATACCAGCACTAGTCATTTCCTCATGGTACTATGCACCTAAAGGAAGGTTCTAAATTATGTGACTAAGTAGAAAAGTTGTGGCAAACAATAAAGGATTTAAATATTGTGTTAATTTATCTTTTGCTTGACAACAAAAAACATAATAGTTTGTATGGTATAAGCATTCTTCAAATTGTAAGGGGATGCCCTTTGAGATCTAACTAAACCTGAAACTAATTAAGGCAGTAGTTGATTGCCAATAATCAAGGCATGGATGATTCATATTTCAAGCACAAACAAGCATGGCCCCCTACTGGTTAAGAACAGAGGCTAGTATTTGGTTGTCAATGAAGATTTAGATGAAAAACACCCATGGATGTTGACTATTGGTTAAATTTGAGTTCAGCATTCTGTCTTAGCCTTAAGCATTTTAGCCCTCGGGTTGCATATTTTAGACGGCATTATCATGTGAAAATCGCAGCTTTTACATTGGTCTAGATCTGAAACTTGAATGGGCATGAATTGTGAATTTACTGCTGGCTGAGTTGTTATTTTGAATTGGTATGACCAAATGAAAGATTCCAAATGTTACTTATTTCTTTTTGCCTGTCTATTGGTCATGATTTTACAAAATATTTGCAACTTTTTCACCCTCTTTGACAGGTTGGGCCACTGTTTAAGTGTGAAACCCTTATTGTATGATACACTAAATGTCCTGCCCTCCTTGGCATGATTTTATTTTGGTCTCACCATATAAACTATGCACTTTCTGGGTAGCTACGCCAAGGAAATAATGTGACATTCACTTGCTTTTTTCATTTCATTCTTGGCACTTCTTCATGATGTCTTGATGATGTTTTTAAGCTCTTTAGTCATGGCAAATTTTCAGATTTGGATTGCCACTTGGGTATTTTTTGTCTTGGTTCTACCACTCTAGAATGTTGCTTGACTCTAGTTATTTGATCTTTTTCTTAGGTGTGGTTTATGATTGGCCTTGTCATTCTTTATGCATGCTAGGCAGAGTTTTCACTTGATATTGCCACCACATTTAGGTCTGTTTCCCCCCAATTTAGATTGAACTTAAATCTTTGATTGTTTTGCCATGTTTTGCATGCCAATTCATAATGTCTTTTTCACTGGGAAGTAACTGTAGCATGCCTTATCATGTGAACTTCTTCTCTTCTCTTCATGTTTCTAGTTTTAATAATCTGCTTTGTTTTCATCCTTGGGTGTCTTGTTGAAAATGTATCTTCATCTTGCAAAATTTGTTAGTAAACAAGACCTTAACAGAACAATATAACAGACAGACCACATTTATTTTGGTAGTGATACTTGATTGAGAATTACTTGACAAGGAATTGATGGAAAGAGGCTATAAGACTCAGTTTCCTAGGGGTACTGTGTTTGGTACTAACAGGTTTTGTAACACGCTGATTGAAACTATGCAAAGTAAACTACAAGTTTTTTTTTTTTGAACACCAATTAACTGAAAGGAAACTTGATCTTAAACTGAAATCTTGATTTAAACAAAGATCTAGGCTATGAGTGAAAATTGTAGATTCAAATGAAAACTATAACATTTCAAATTAAATGAAATAGAGAGGTTTAGAAGATACATTATTCCAGATGCCAATATTCTGAACTTTCATAACTTAACCATCAGACCAATGAAAAGGGAAAGTATCATCAGGGCGCTTTTCTGCCCTACCACGGACTTACTAGTCTCCTGTGCCATATCCGATTGGATTGGCCTAACCCTTCGCAGGGAGGTAACGGGAACAGTGTTTTAAGACTCGTGGACTCGCCAGAGACTCGCCACGGACTCGCCAGACCATGGGAGCCATGATTCGACTCGCCAAGGACTCGCGAGGCGAGTCCATCTGACTCGCGAGTCTTTCAGATGGATTCGCGCGACCTAGAAAAAAACGTCATGCAAGCTTGAAAAGTGAGTTTTTAATATTTTTTTGCCCTCTTTTGGCATTCTTGATTGGTTATGACAGGTTTGTTCTAGCTACCACTTACAACTCAAGGCTTGAAAAATTGAGCTATATTAGGAGAAATACAAAGAGGAAGATGTAGTCTTCTCTTTAGTTTGTTCATTGTTGTTTTTCACATTTGGAGTTGGACATATCATTATATGTAATTTTGTAAACATTTATAAACTTATGCTGCTATTATACATTTTAGAGTTGAAACTGAGTATGAATGATGAAATTTCAAATTGTTTGCCCTCTCGGGTGAATAGCTTAAAACATAAAGCACGTAATGCAGAATAATAACGCCATAGATATCAGACAAGTATAAGAGATATTATTCCATTCATAATTGTGTGTTACAAGTTACATTCTGAGGTATATAAAGATACCGAGGGGGTGCCAGCGCCAACCGTCGCACCGCAACGACCACCCCTCGGTTGCCAACTAACCAAAACAATTACACATAATTAACTAGTCTTATGTTTGTGTACAATAGTGCCGCTAACATCATCCCCCCCAAAAAGAAAAGTCGTCTCTAGGCGACTAACAACAAAAACGGAGACAATGCAACCTATACAATATATACATCAAAAAAAACTAAGGAGGGGGCTGGGGAAGCGTCCTTGATGTAGAAGGCTGAGACGCCAGTGTCTGGGCCGCCAAGCGGGCGCGGAGCTCATACATCTGTTGAGTACGGGCAGTCACATCTCGCTCCGCCACCAAGACTTTCTCCAAAGCCATCTTCACCATATGCGTGGCTTTGAGCGAGTCTTCTTTGGTATCCGCTGTCGCTGTCATATCGACCAACCGAGTCTGTAACAGGCTCCTCTCGGTAGTGACTGCCTCTAACTCCTGCTGCATGAGGCTCCTCGCACTTTGCTCTGCTGACAGGCGAGTCTCTACCTCCGTCTTCTTTGCGTGGGTCATCTCTACCTGAGCCAACAACTGGGCCCTCTCTGCGGCCCAGGAGGCCTGCTGAGTGGCCACATCCCTCTCCAATGCGACTCTAGCAGCCTCACGGATCTCCGACTCATGTTGGGCATGCCTTAAGGCATAGTAGGCATCCTGGTAGACCTGCTCCATCTCGTGGACAACTGCCGTCACCCGACTCTCCACAACGGGCTGACGCACATGCCAAGCCTGGAGCATCTCCTCCGTCTCAGTAGTCGGCCAACCCTGAGACTCAAAGCATGTAGTAAAGGCTGCGGAACAGCCCACCTGCATAAACCGTAGGGCCCTCTCTAACTCCACCACAACTTGTTGCAATGCGTGCAATTGGGCAGTGGCCACTACTCGCCTACCCCTCGTCACCATGTCTGCTAGATAGGCCTCAATATCCTCCCCCTCCTGCTCCGAAGGCTGTGAGGTCTCTGGCGGAGCTGACACAACCGCATCCTGTTGTGAAGGTACCTCCGCCGCCACCAATGGTGTACCCTCCCCTGGCGTCTGGATGGCAGAGACGACCTCTCTTGCCGCGTGCCCCATTGCTGGCACATGTGTCTCGCCAGAGGAATTGTCCAAGTCGACTACCTCTGCTCTAGTCTCCCGACACGGTGAAAATACAACAGCTCCCTTTGGTTGTGCCAAAGTCATCTGAAATCTCTGTGTGAGCCAACTCTCCATAGCCACGACCGACGGGTCGGCACGCATATCTACGATCGGGGGATGGCCCACTGTCATCGGCTCCTCCAACAAAGACGCCGAAACAATCACCACGGCCTCGGTCCCCACAACGTCCAACCGTACCTGTGGCTCCGTATCCACTACCTCCCTCAGCCCCTGCTCCTCAGTGACTACTACCCGATGCGGTGACTCCTCCGTCCTTGACTCTGCCATGTCCTTCGTAAGTGCCGCCGTGGTTGGGCCTGGTGATGCTACTTGGTGCTGTAGGGGGCCAAGTGTAATTGGCGTGCGGCTTTGTCCAAAGGCCGGAATAAAGGTGCCGCCTACTCCGGATGATGGCATCGGCGTGCCCATCGGTAGCAAGGGTGGGGCAAACAGGACCCGCTCCTCCGTCGCCCTGCTGCTATCATCCTCCTCTTCCGCTTCTGATTCCTCTGTGCTACTGGAATCCCTCCCGCTGTTAGATTCCCCTGAAGCCGAGGCCGTATCTACCGCCCGTTTCCGCTTCGCGGAAGAGTGCCCAATGTCCAAGTGCCTCCAATACATTATTGGAGGCTCACCTGCTGCCAACGGTCCCTGTGGCCGTACCTCCAACTCTGCCTCCGACACTGCTTCCTGTGTGGCCTCCAGGAACAACCCTATAGCATAGTGTGGCATATAGAATGTGCGATGCTGCATCGTCAAAAACTCATACATGCGCTCTGCGAGTAACGCGGCCCAATCATACATGATGCCATTCATCAACCCGTTCATAAGCATAATTTGAGGGAGGGCGATGTCTGATGCCCTACCCGACCCTGTCAATCTGCTCTTGATGACATCCATAATGCACTGCCAGTGGCCCTCTGCAACAAAGGTCTTATGGATTCCCCGACCCTTCGTGGCATTAGCCACGCTGTCCAGCTCTGCTGTCGTCAAGTTCCTGGAGATTAATTTGATCCACCGTTCCTTCTCCTTCCGTTTCATCTTTTTAGCCTTCAATTCTATTTTCTTGCCCTGTCTGCCTGGAATGCCGAATACCCTCGTGAAGTCCCTTGCTTTGAAGGATATGGTAACATCCCTCCCGAGGTATTCAAAAGTGCTGGTGCATGTGTGCCTATCGAAGGTGTCCACCATGAATCGTAGGGCACCCTCATACTCGCGGATAGGAAATACGGGCATCCGAATAGCCCACTCCACTTGTGCCTTTCGGAGGTTTTGCTTCATCATATCATCGTCGGGAGTGTCCTGCCACCATTTCCGACATTCCGACCCATTCAACCCTTCAAAGGTGATGTTCTGGGGTGTTAATGTATTTTTCGCACGTAGGGCAGCCCGTGGTGTTGTCTGCTTTTGCTTCTGTTGGGCACTGGCTTCCATGGTGCTGCCTGCAACACGTACGCCTGATGATAAAACCCTAGTATTGCTATCCTTCTGGCTGCTACTGGAGGAAGCCTGGAGCTGTTTTTTCCAACTTCGTTTCCCTGCTGAATCCATTAATCTCTGGTATAACTGAATTCCGGTTAAAAATCGTACGGTCGTTGGACACCTTCGTAACGACCTTCTCCTCCTTTTTCCCTTGCGTTCCTTCTCCCTTTTTTCATTGCGTGGCTGTGTGGTTTTCTTTATGCTGGTGCGGCGTGTGCGGGGCTGTGGGGGCGCGTCTTTCTTTTTATTTATTGCTTGTTTTAATGTTGCGCGGGGGTTTAATGTTTAGCGGTGTGCGGGCATCCACCGCCGGTGGCCCCACCATCGGTGTGACCACCGCACGGTGGTTCCACCTTGGGTGTGGTCATCGTACGGTGGCCCCACGTGTTCTTTCTTTCTTTTTTTTTGTACGGTACGGTTGTCGTACGGACCGTACTTAACTTTTTTTTTTTTAATCTTTTAAGAGACTAACAAACATCCAGACTGGAGGGTCCAGGTTCCCTTCGTTCGTGATAAACCTTTAATTTTGACCCATTGACGACATCTGGTATCTCCTTCCCGTCGAGTGTCCACAACTTGATCGCCCCGTTGGCATTGACCTCGCGTACCTTGAAGGGCCCTAGCCATCGCAATTTAAATTTTCCTGGTTTGATTTCGTTCTCCCTGTTGAATTTCAACACTAGCTGTCCAGGAGTAAACTTCATTCGTCGAAGGTGCTTGTCGTGCCAGACCTTTCGTCTTTGCTGGGCTGTCTCTGTGGCCCATTGTGCCAGCATTCTTTTTTCGTCCAACTCACTTAAGGCATACAGTCTCTCCCTCAGGGTCTCCATATCCCCGAGTCTGTTCTCTACTGCAATGCGAAGGCTTGGCACCATGAATTCCGCTGGCACCACCGCTTCCTGCCCGTACATGAGTTGGAACGGAGTCTAACCCGTGGTCACTTTGTAAGTCGTTCTGTAGGCCCATAGTACAGAGGGTAACCTCTCCTCCCAATCTTCCTTTTCTACCCCGCAGGACTTGTAAATTACTGATACCAATATTTTGTTTGTGGCCGCCTCCTGGCCATTGGCACGTGGGTAGTACGGGCTCGACAATGAGTGAAAAATCTTGAACTTTGAGGTCAACAGCCGTATAACATGGTTCACGAAGTGGCCCCCTCGGTCACTGGTCAATTGAATAGGTATACCATATCGCGTAATGATTTGTTCGTAAATAAATTTCGCCGTGCTTACTGCCGAGTTATCCGGGAGAGCCCTCGCCTCCACCCTCTTGGTCAAGTATTCTGTTGCAACCACAATGTACCAGCACCGTCGTGTGCGGCTGGCCTTAAGAGGACCTTCAAAGTCGAGTCCCCATCGTTCAAAGAGTTCTTGTGCGTGCGACGGGTTGAGGGGCATGAAGTCCCACTTCAGAGGTTTGCCCGCCCGTTGGCAAGTGTCGCACCCCACGACCCACTCCCTGGCGTCGTGATGTATGGCTGGCCACCACAGTCCTGCTAGAAGCACCTTGCGGGCTGTAGTGTCTGGGCCCATATGTCCACCTACGGGTCCTTCGTGCACCTCCCTTAATACGCTCAAGACTTCTTCCTCCATGACACAACGCCTTAATACCTGGTCCGGCCCCATTTTGTAGAGTAACCCGTTGATGAGCGAAAAAGTCCTGCTCCTTAGTACGAACTTTCTTCGTTCTCCTGGAGGCATACCCTACGGAAATCGGGACGTCGACAGGTACTCTCCAATCTTCTTGTACCACGAAGGGAGTACGGCTTTTTGGAACAAGTGCGCATCCGGAAAATCATCATTTACTCCCTCTGGAGGTTCCCCCGACTTAATCCGGGACAGCTAGTCGGCTATGACATGGCTTCGCCCCGGTCTTTCCACAATTAAAAATGTGAACTCGTGTAGTAGCAATAGCCAACGACTTATCCTCCCCTGGATAATAGGCTTGTTTACCAAGTACATGAGTGCCTGGTGGTCTACGTAAAATGTGAATGGTGTGGCTAGGAGGTAATGACGGAATTTCTATATGACATAGACCATACCGAGGGCTTCACGTTCTATGGTACTGTAGTTCTTTTCCGCCTTCGAGAGCAACCTGCTGGCGAAATAAACAGGGTGGTCCAACCTGTGTCCTCCTACCTGGGCTAATGTAGCCCCGATGGCATAGTTTGAGGCATCCATGTGAACGTGGAATTCCTTATCCCAATTTGGGTATGCCAGTATGGGTGCTCCCATCAACCTTGTCTTCAGCTCTTCAAAGGCCTTGCTCTGTGGCTCTGTCCAGATGTATGGTTCCCCTTTCCGTGTCAACTTATCCAACGGGTGGGACACCTCAGCGAAGTTCTTGATGAACCTCCTGTAGTACCCCACATGAACAAGGAAGGACTTTATCCCCGTGACGTCCGTAGGAGGTTCCATTTCTACTATTACCCGAATCTTGTCCGGGTCTGTTTTCAATCCTTCTTTACACACGTGTCCCAACAATCTTCCCTGTGGTACCATGAATCTACATTTCTTTGGGTTGAGGGCCAACCGTGCCCTTCGACATCTCTCTAGGCACTCCCCGAGGGTTTTATATCCACTATAAATAGACCAATCATCCAGGAAGGCTTTGAAGTTCCCCACCTACATCTTGTTGAAGATGTGCAAGATGATGCGCTGAAAGGTGGCAGGTGCATTGCATAGACCAAAGGGCATTCGGTTGTATGCATTCACACCGTTCTCCACCACGAAGGTTTTTTTCAACTTATCTTCCTCCGCGATGGATATTTGGTTGTACCCAGAGAACCCGTCCATGAAGGAATAGATTTCATGTCCAGCTACTTCCTCCAAGATGCTGTCGGTGAAGGGTATGGGAAACGGGTCTTTAATAGTGATAGCGTTCAGGCACCGGAAGTCTACACAGATCCGGATCTGATTAGCCTCTTTCTTGAGGGAAATCACAATGGGAGACACCCATTCTCTTGTCTGCACTTTGAAGATTATGCTCGCTTCCAACATCCGCTCAATTTCGTCGTTCACCCGTGCAGCATAATTTTTGTTCATTCGGTAAGGCCGCTTCCTCACTGGCTGGGCTCCCGGTACCAATGTTATTCGGTGTACACATAACTCTGGGGGCACGCCCTTCAAGTCCTTGTATGTCCATGCAAAGACATCCTTGTATTCAAGGAAAATTTTGAAGGTTGCGGCCTTCAACACTGGATTTCAGTCATCTCCGACAAGGATGATCTTGTTGTCACTCGTCCCCCCAAGATTTGTCTCCTTTAAATTGGCTTCCTGATATTTAATGGGCTCCCCCTTTGGCAATTGGTGTGTTGGCGTCTCATTCACCGAGGCCTCCCCTTCCTTGTACTCGCCATATTCTGGGGGAAATATATTTGGTTCTTCCTCTATGCTCAATACATTGCATGAGGGTGTAAATAATTCATAATCTCCCATTTGCCAATGGAAGAGGCCATTCAAGGAGTCCCCGTCGTCCCCTGAGCATGCCTCCAGCTCTAACACCCCTTCGTCACTAGGTTCCATGCGGCGTCCGTCTCCGCCCTCCGCCAACTGATCTCCCTCAGTCCGAGTCGGAGGAGGATGCCAACTCCTCACTCACCATCTGCGTACGGAGATCGATTACGTACTTCCTCCCCACGTTTTCCAAGGACAGAGTATTACGCTTCCAGTTATGGTTCGCTTTTGTTGCAATGAGCCACCCACGCCCGAGGATGGCGTCATACCCTTTCTGCTTCAGGGGAATTACTACAAAATCCAGCACGAAGGGCTGCGTGCCAATCATCACTTGCTGGCCCATGAGGGTACCAAGGGGTTTAATCCCATGCTGATCTGCCCCTAGTAGGTTGAACGTGGGGGGCCACAACATAGGCTTTCCCAGTTTTTTCCATGTCGCTTCTGGGAGCACATTTACTCCCGACCCTCCGTCCACAATAGTGTCTGTCAAGGTAGTCCCCAGTATGCCCATTTCTACTACCGCCGGTTGGTGTCCGCTGTTGACTACCAACATCATGGGGTCGACCGTGGGGCTTAGGACCTCCCTTAACGCAGAGTTGGCTGTGGGGCTCACGACCTCCTTCATTTTCACTTGTGAAGGTACAGAGTTTAAGATAGCCATTTTTAGCTGTGGCATGGTCTCTAGGAGGTTTTGAATTCTCACGGGTACCTCCATCTGCAATATTTGTTGTAAGATTTCCTCTTCTCCCCTCGTTCGTAGTGGACTTGCGGTCTGGTGGCTGTTTTGCCTTTGTGCAACCATTTCCTTTGTGATCTCGTCTCTTGCTTCCCGCACCCTCTCGATCTCCGTGCGGGGATTTGGGTATGCACTCTTTTTGGCCTGCGCCCTGGTGATTGCCAATACTTCCCCCTTCGTGGGTTCTATGTTTAGAAGGTTTACACCAGGCTTCGGGCAATTTGCGTCCTCATGGTCACCTGGCCTGCACCATCGGTAGAGGTGCTGAGGGTTGGCTTCCTTTGTGCAATCGTGGGCGAAGTGTCCCCACTGATTGCAGGCCCTACACTAGATCATTGGCCGGCCTTTGGCGTCATATTGGATCCGGTTTCTGTTATTGTTATTATTTCTTCCGCTGCCGCGTCTGTTATCTTGGTATCCTCCAGATGATGCTGTTGTGTTTGTTTGTTGGCTCATACCCGTTGGTGCGAATGTTGTGGCCTGCTCTGTGAACAACACCTGGTTCATTTGCGTATTCTGGGTTTTCATGTTGTATGGGCACTCCTTGGTGGAGTGTCCCATCACCTGGTAAATCTCGCAGAATGCCTTCTTCTGGCAAGTACCCTTTGTGTGCCCCTCCTCTTTGCACTCAGTGCACCATATGTCCCCTTCGGTCCGACCGGTGCTTCTCATTGTTTTGAATTCCCTCCTCATTCGCTCCATGTCTTTCTGGAGCGCTTGCACCCGTTTGCCAGTCTCGCTGTCGCTGCTGCTTTCCTATGACGAGTCATCCTCCTCGGACAAGCTATCCTTCTTCTTTTTCTTCGATGTCTTGGTCTCGCTCTCGAGATCCATCGCTCTATTGTATGCGTCTTCGTATGATGTAGGTGGAACAATTTTCATCTTGTTTCAGAGGGAATGCTTTAGTCCCTCCACGAACCATCGCTTTTTCAACCCATCTGTTGGTTGACTCTCCATTTTTCCCAGTAGTTCCTTCAGCCGCTGACTATAAGCTCGCACTGTCTCGTTCTTATTCTGCTTTGTTCCGTAGATCTCGGCGACTATTTCGTTGTCTTCTCTCAGGAGACGGAACTCTATCCCAAACTCCTTCAGATCGGGCCATGTGCCGACTTTGGCCTTATCCATATCTGAGTACCAGTCTATGGCCACTCCCCTCAAGGTTGCTGGGAATTGTGTTACCCATTCATCTTGATCGGTAACACCGTTTGCTGACCATATGGTTTCGCACGTTCGACAATGGCGAACGGGATCCTCCTTCCCGTCGCCATTGAACTTCGGTAGTTTCTGTTTACCTGCCATTGATGGGGGTCGTCTTCCCTGCGATGGCTGTTGCTGTGTCTGAGCCCCTGCGTCGCTCCCTCCAGCGCTCGTGGTATGTCCTGCGTGGGAGAGTGGTGGTACGGTGTTCTGCCTGCCGTGCGTCGCACCTACAGCTATACGGTTGCCCTCCCCCTCGTTCTCACCCGCACCCACTCCTTGCTCTCCTTGGTGATCCTCACTCCGTGGTGTAAGGGATAAGTTTCTAAACTGATCCCGAGTCTCCTCGACTAGATTTCGCCGTAACCTTGTTTCTTCCAGAAACTCTTCGTGGCTCCGCGCCCTGCGGTGTTCTGGCGACGCGTAGAAATTTCCCTCGGTTTCTGCACCCTCCGTGACACCTCCGTGGTTCCCTTCGGGCCACCCTTCGGCAGGTCATCCTTCAGCAAGTTGCCTAAACCTCCGTCTCCGTTCTACTCGCTGCTCCAAAATCAAGGCCCTCTGCGCGGCCTCCCACTCGTCTGTTTTTGCTTTTTTATTTCTATCTTTATTCAATAGGTTGGGCATTAATTGCCGCACATTTCCATAACTCACAATACATAAATCAAAACACGTCTTTATTAATTCATTTCCTCAAATACAACTCGTGTCAATGACACTTTTATTTGAATATAGAAGATTCAAGGTTCAATTCCTTCCTGGCCTGGCGCCATCCCGTTCTGCTTCCCTATCTTCATACTGTTGAAGGATCTGTTGGCGTCGCTCTTCCTGGGCAATCTCCTCCAGGCGAGCTTGTTGTGCCAGCGATGCCTGTGCAAGCAACTGGGGAAGATGGTTCATCAACTGATTTACTACCGGGCTCACCTCCAACGCTGTCCAAACGACACTTGGTAGGATTTCCGCCTTCGTCGCCTCTCGTCGGACGTAGGTCTGGATGGCTACCTGGAGTAGAATTGAAAATTCTTTCGTTGCGGTGTCTTCTCCTGTGTAAAGTTCTGTTCGCGCGTCGTCGGCCTCTGGGTTTATCTCACCAACGGGTAGGCCCATCGTGTCCGTGCGCCATCCGCGTCTTCCGTTCTCGAGTACGTCTAGGCAACGGCGCCAAATGTTTGCCCTCTCGGGTGAATAGCTTAAAACATAAAGCACGTAATGCAGAATAATAACGCCATAGATATCAGACAAGTATAAGAGATATTATTCCATTCATAATTGTGTGTTACAAGTTACATTCCGAGGTATATAAAGATACCGAGGGGGTGTGAGCGCCAACCGTCGCACCGCAACGACCACCCCTCGGTTGCCAACTAACCAAAACAATTACACATAATTAACTAGTCTTATGTTTGTGTACAATAATGCCGCTAACACAAATATTGCGTGTTTGTAGATCATATGTATTATGACATGTGTAATGTTTCAATTATGGCTCTTATGTTCTCTAAATGCATTAATTTTTTTATGTTTTTTTTGTAAAACTACGGTTTTTTTTTTGCCGAGTCCATGTCAAGTCTTTCGTGAGTCTTTCAAGAGTCCGAATCCGAGTCCAAATTTTTGGTCTGCTGAGTCCGTGGCGAGTCTGAGTTTTAAAACTTTGAATGGGAAGTTGAACTCATGCCATCTGAGACTTGGTATATAATCCTACACAACTCCCTAGTCAGTCATACACTATAGGATACCCCTAACTAGTATGACCTCTAACTTGGGTGTATATCTGGATTATTGAACTGACTGACGCTCTTGGTATGAGCACCACCTTGGCCAAAGGTTTTTAAATAGATGCAATCACACTGAAGTGTGAAGTCAAAGTTCCACCCTTCTTGGCTGCAACTTAAGTTTCTAGAGCATAGGTCTTGAAACAAGTAAGTTTTAACTTATAGTTGACCATATCTGTACTCAGATAGAGACTCATTGCCACACAATAGTGTTACACTAATTCTCATATGAGGTTTTCGTTTTATCTTTCTCATAAATCATTGCATAAAGTATTAGAAAATATAACTAATCCCCTAGATTAGGAAAGGTAAAATGGATTAAGAGCAGCCAACTTCCTATGTACTTTTTAAGTTTTGAATGAATATCATGCATGACATGTCTCTTGTAATGTCCCCTTCTAAAGCATTTTCTATATTGTGTTACATGTCACTCTTCCTATCCCACGAGTAGTGTCATTGGACTTCTACTATTATGTAATGTCCCCTCCTAGGAGGCTGTCAATTCTTGTAACTTAATAATTGTTCTGATCTGATCTGATCGATCATGTCAGTGGATGCTTTTGACTCCTTTCCTTTATATCTCTCAATGTGAGGGAGAGGTCACACCTCTTCATTATGGATGCCCTTTGGCAAGAGACACACCCTTTCACCATTAGCACCCTTTGAAAGAGTGCAACTCTTCATTACTTCTGCCCTTTGAAAGGGACACAGCCTTTCACATTCAGATCTGCATTTCTTATTTAAATCAGATTTGCACTTCTGATTCCCAACTTATCCCCTTCCCAAAATGAGGTTCTCTTCTCCCTTTTATATCCCATGTTTGAGGGAGTTGCAGCTTTTCCTTCCATGTCTTTTGACCATTCATTAACTTAATTAAATTTTAATTATATAATTTTATATTTTAATTTAAATTTTATTTTTATTCTTTTCTATTTTAATATTATTATTAAATTATATTCCAAAGTGGGACTTTACATATCTGCTGTCATTGCAATATCTGAGTGCATTTTTTTTATAATTGAAATGCTAACTGCATTATGGATATTGCTGTTTTGCTCTTACCCTTTTTTCTTTCCTAAGCTAGAGTTTAGTTTCATTCACATACTAGTGAAGGTTAATCTCAGTTGAATAATCAGTCTCACAACTGTAATATTTTTCTGTTTTGGTTAATTCTGAGACAGCTTAAAATAAGAAGATGAATTCTCCATAGTACATGTTTTCCTGGTATGCATGCCCTCAATTCTGAGTGGTATTATTCTGCATACCCTCTAACAGTTATGCTCACGAAATTTTTTTGGTTATAATCCACACACACACGCACGCATACACACACACATATATATTTATTTACATATACGTCTATATACAATCATGTTGTTTCAGGTAGATAAGAATTTATGCCTATATTTCACATTTTCAAATTAAGAAACTAACCCAGCCATACTGTTACTTTCTCAGTGTACATTTTATTTACTGCCAATAAAATTGTTCAGAGCTGTATATTAAAAACACAATGCATCATATTGTTCCAGTTGTCAAGGGTTTTCTCATAGCTGTACAATATAATGCCTTGTCTTCTTAATTTCCAGCCATCAAAGAAGTACTGACAGCCATACCTCATATTGCCTAGTGTAGACATTCTTTTATCAACAAAATGTACACTACAGCCAGACATTATGCCATATGATGTCGGTAAGAATTTCTTTACCAATTGCTAGAAAACAATACCTCAGCATCTTTGAACAATTTACAGAATACATGTATTTTATTTTTCTTTAAAACAAACACTATGAATGCTGCACTAGTAAACCCATGCCATCTTTTATTTTATTTTATTTCTATCTTCAGAATGCTCAACCCTCAGTAATACAGAATAGGGAAAAAATAATGTAACTATTTAACTTATTCTTCTATAATTCTAACTCAGGAAGGAAATAATGATGCATAGCGCGTACGTATAGCATGACCTGGTAAACAGAAGAATGATATGAGTTGTTGTGCCTTTCCTTGCAGATTGAGCAGTCCCACATATTCTCCAATCGATGCCACAAACAGGTTTGAACAAGGCACCACTTCCAGAACTGTCGCCTTTATTCTCCCAAATGAAGGAACTGATAACTATTTGCAGAGCCGTATTTTCAAAACCACAACAAAGCTGAAGAAGCAGTATGTCGTATTTTTTTCCCCAAATAAAAACTATATACCTCACATGACATAAGATAGTTTTAAACAATTTCGCCCTAATTTCTTTCCATTCATGTGAATTTCATTCTAACTCCCCACACCAATTCCATGCCCTTTGCTTGACGGGGAAGTTATGAATCACGCCAAATGCCTTTTTTTTGCCTTTATTCTTTTAGAAGAATCGGGTTTCTATACCTTTCGGTTTGATTCATTCCATTTTGAATGAATCTCCAAAAAAAAATGCATGCCTTGATTATGTCTTCTATGGTGGTTTCCAACAAAAACGTTTTCCTTTTTAACCCCATGGAGATATGTAATGAAATTTCCCTTTAATAGAAATCGATACTTCCACATGAGACTTTATGCCATTGCTTTCAATATAAAGTCTTCATAAATTAAAATAAGATAAGTTTTCAAAGGAAGCTTTTATTCATATAAATAAAAATATATATATTCGAAGTTAAGGATAAATTAAATTAGACTTGCTCAAAACTCATGGCTCCTGATAATGCATTTTATAAAAGACCATATCAAAGATTGGTCAAAATATTTAATACAATATAATACGATAAAAGGGTGTGAAATAATATTCTTTTACATATATATTATATGCGTATTTCTCTATACAAGCACTTGTATGTACGTATTCATTAATGTCCTAGATACATACATATACGTACTTATATATGAAAGTATATGTATCTAATATATATCTATATTAATAATATCATGTATAAATTATATCAAAACATGAGTGATAAAATGATTAAATTTCATAATTAAAATAATTATAAGTTAACTTGGAATCCAATCTACGACTTAGAGTTGTGAAACCCTAAAAACTCCTATACATACCAAATTAGGGTTACTTGACGCGACAAGCTGATGAAAGACATGGTCAACATGAGACGACTTGAATCAACTTATGGTTAGGGTTTCTAGATGGCATGAGTTCTCTTTCCTTACCTCCCGCCCTGATGGTACTTCTCCTCCCTTCTTGGAGGACGACGCACTCTTGCACACACTTGGCCACTTCAAGCATTAACTTGAAATCTTGTCAGAACATTGACATTTCAAAAAAAATATTAGCAAAAGTAAAACATCTTAAATGTCATCATGTTAAATATCAAAACATCAATTTAATAATTATGACATCATTTCATTATACTGAGCACAATTGACATCATTCAATTATACATGAAACATCTAAGACATCATCATTCAATTAAAACATGAAACATCTAGGGCACGATCATTCAATTAAAACATGAAGCATCTAGGGCACGATTTAACATCTCGTAATTTTAGCATAGAACAACTAGGGCACGTATAACATGGCGTAATGTAGCATAAAAATAACTAGGACACAAGTGGGATGTAACAGGTTTGATCTTGAACACCTTTTGAAGAAAAAAGGTTGAATATTAGGCTAAGGTGCATTATAAGGAGTTAACTAGTTCCAATACAACCTCTAAGATGAGTGTATTGCATCTGTGCATTTTGTGAGTTCATTTTCTGAAGATTGGGAATTTCTTATTTTACTCTAACATGGTAATTAGTGCTTTCTTTCAGAATTCTTCCATTTATATTGTTAAATTCGGATCAGATTTATATATATGATACTTTTTTAATTTATATTCACTTAGGTTTAATCTAATACTATATTACAGAATATGATATAGATTACAAATGTCTTGATAAATTTTCAGAATGCAATGTAATATTGAATTATGCACAGTAGTATATATGAATCTGGATTTCCTTTAAACCTGATTACACTATATATATTGAGCTATTCACAGTTTGAATTATATTATTTATGTAACTGTAGATCACAGAATATTCTGCACAATATCACAAACTTAGTGTATTGCAGATCACTCACTTATGCCACAATGATGTCGATTGTACTCTTAATAACAATTAATGCATACTTTATAATATCAACCTCATATATATCTACGGACTTCCTTAAGGGCCGTGTCTCTACACCACGAGACGTGAAGGCAAAAGGACACAAGCCGATAATTGTAATCAGGTTTACTTTCAAACCGATTCAATTATAATATAATCGATTTAGTTAATATGATAACTAATCAGTTAATAATAGATCGATAATCATTGTAATAACAGATGTGACATTAACCGATCATCGATGTGTAATGCAAACAGATAATCGGATACATGCGTCAATGGTAGACATAGCATGGTAAATGGTAACCACAGCTAATCTCCGATAGTAAGTTAAAATACAAATCATGGTTAACTGAAGCAAGTAAGTCGAATCACCAAATGTCTAAGGCCAACAGGCCAATTAGACATTTTGATTAGCTAGGTTTGTCAGATGATTCCGACCGTAGCTATAAATCATCAACGTATATCATCAATTTGAATTGATGTGTGCTTATTTTCAATATTTTAACATGTAAAATGAAAATGAGGTCAATGCACTTAAATTGAAGATTTTCCAAATAATGTGGAAATTTGGGATTTTAACCTGTTAAAATTGCAGTCAAATTTACACATATTTAGCAGGAGATACTGAACAAAATTAAGAGGTGGTTCAGGAATATGTGTGACAAATTTATTGAGATTAAGTTTTTTACCTCTGAAACTCTTGTATGTAATTTCTGTGCAGGTATTGGTTAGAAGTATCAAAAAAAATGGTCTGGATGTTACACAAACACTGGCAACTTATCCAGGAGTTATTTGTGAGGTACACAGAAGTGACAAGATGATTAAGCAATGATTGTAAATTGTTGGATATTTTGTCAGTTTGCATTTCAGTTTATTGCAAATCAAATAACGATTTTACTTCATCAGAAATCTCTTGTTATTTATCATTGTTTGTTTGAATAGGAACTGTATTTCTTAAACCGTCATCCGTGATTGTCAAGAGTAATGAAAATTCACAAGTATGGGTGCTTGATCCGTATTAATTTTGAATACTGCAAAAGATCACGTTGGACATTTTTCATGTCAAATACATGTGTATTACATGGAAGTTCAGATTTGTGAGAAAAATGTACAAATGCTGTGATAGCGATCAGGTTAGACATTTTTTTATGTCAAATACATGTGTATGCATGGAAGTTCACATTTGTGAGAAAAATGTACAAATGCTGTGATAGTGAGTTTACAGAAACAATTTCTAGCACATCATCATATCTCTTCCTATATAGGTATTTGGAGTCTGGAGAATATTATTCTCCTTTAGCATTATGTAGTGTAACATAACCTTTAATGCAAATTAATTAGCACAACAGAATATTATTTTATCTCAGGTGAGGTGTTTTGTACTAGAAATGCCTCTGGGACAGACGACTTGTGCACATGAATCAATTGCCAAGTTGGACAAGTGAAGGCCAAGTGTCCTTACTGTAATTGTTTATCTCTCAGGACTTTTAACCTATTATACTACCCAATTTAAAATAGAGTGTGTTTTCTTATGCATCTGGTTTGAGATTTTTTTTGGGTGCCTTGAAATGTGTTAGGTATTTGTTGAGAGACTAGAGAATACATGTTTTCCAATTTTCTGATAACTTTTTTCTGTAAATCATTGATTACAGATATTATTAGGACCAAGGGGTTTAATGAATTCGGGATGCACGGAATCTCAGGCTGCTATTGCTGCTCTATCAACGGCAATGCAGATCATACCTAATGAAATCTATGCTGAATTTATAAAGGTACCACAAAACTTTTCTGTTGTATCATTCAACAGATGTTTTGACATGTTCTTTGCTTCGCTGCTACAACTTAAACCTGTTAACTTTACATTTGAGTTGAAGATTTCTTTGGTACATATGCCAGAGACTAGAAGAGCTCAGTGAACGAGGCTTGCACGATGGACTTACCGAAACTGATATAAAGGTAAAATTAATATTACATGGCTAATGAAATGGCAGGTTGAAGTTGAAACAAATTCTGTATGCAATATGTATCTGCCATTCTTCCTTTTTTTTATGTGCTGTTTCTTTGTGATAATTTATTTAACAGAGATTTCACAATGTTATCCCTAACTTAAAGAATAATGTGGCAATCTTAAGATTACATGATATTTTGATATAGGTTACATGACATCTTTAATTTATATAACCAATCTTCACACGGAGTAGTTCTGTATGTTTTTCTTTTTTCTTTTCTAATACAGACATTCTCTAACATAAAACAAGGAAGGGTTAACTGCAATTTTGAAAATTTCTTTGAGTCAATTTGGAATTTTCTTCATGCAGATTTATATCACAACACAATATGATTTTACAAGCTATGGAATATTGCTCAATTAGTGTCACTGGTGTTATTTTTTTTTGAAGTTTCACATAATTACAATGTGAAATTCCATTTAAAAAAATGAGTGAATTAAAGGATACCTAGTTAAATGGATGGAAATAGGCATCAAAATAAGTTCAAAAACGAATATGCACTGTAGGAAAGCAGTAAGGTGTTTTAGACTGGTAAATGATTAAATATGCTTATTGTCAATATATGTGAACGGACATTTAAATCAGTAGTTTATCATTCCACTTAATGTAGAAATAATAATGTGAACAATAAATCAATGCTCAATTTTAAATAATAGAGGAATTATTTAGGGGTCTGGCTTACCATATGAATGACTTTGTTGCTGTTTTGCCATAAGGACAGAAAAAAATTAGATCATAATCTTGTTGCCTGACACTGTTGGATGTTGGGGAAGCTGTAGCATAGCATGACTGAGAAGTAAGCAAGATTACCCACTTGAGGATGAAGCTAACCAGGGAAGGCCTATTCTATCAGTTCTGCTATGGCAAAAAAGTTGCCAGTTACCCAGCCAGCAAGCAGAGATTGGTCCTGTTGTCTACCTTTGAGCTAAAAAGACATCGAGCTCTGTGAGATCAGTCCTTTCCTAATCTAGCTTTTGCTATTACAATTCCAATGTGGATACAGTCATGTCGTGGAAAATCACTCACATCACTGCTGAACACCACCCCAAAATCCAGGATGCACTAAACCTGTCAGAAGCCCATCACTTAGCTGTGGCTGCAGCTCGCATGTTTAAAATCAATGCTTGTTGAAATCAAGCAATGTCAACACTGGCTGTTGTGCCACTTAATTTTTCAACAATTAAATTTCTTTTTTGCTGCAAATGTCCATCTGAACTTCTTTTTATCTCCTCTCATGGTCTCTGGTACAGATGCATGAATACCACTGAATTTGTGATGAATTTCTTTTAAAAGTTAGCTAACGCATAGAAACTTATTTTCCAAACAATCTTTTTGGGATTCTCCAAAATTGTCTCTTACCTTTTCAGGACCCATCCTCAACCTATGCTGTGAAATTATGAAGCCCAAATATATCAATTCTGTCCATGTGATCTTTCATAATATGAATGCTTGGAAGCAGAAAATATGTGTTTTCTTAAGTGTCCCATATGAGTTATGATTGCAAACATTTATCTTAAGTGTCCCTCAGCAAGCTTGGTCTTGACAGGTCGATTTTGGATAGGCAAATCTGCTGAAAAGTGTGTTTGAGTAGTGCTCATGAATTGGTTCGATGTGTGAATCCTTTGAAACTTGATGGGGGTCTTTTGATAAATTCAAAAAAGCTTAGGATAAGAATGGAATACAATAAATTTGTATTTATCAAACAAATTTTCTAGTTCAATGAACTTATAGTATTTTTTGCACACAGATATTTATCGAGTTTGAAAACAGCTGTTGGATATGCTGTAATATTGGGAAAAAGAGATTTCGTGATAGGTCTAAAGTGTCCCAAAGTTGAAGTCTTAAATTATTTAAGATTTGCTTTTGGGAAACTTTAATTTCTATTTTCTACTTCTGTAGTTTAATATGTCTTTATTATTTAATTCTATGGGCTGTGGGATCATAACATATGTATACTCATTTTTTAAATAATATTGTATTTTATACTCTTCGTTTCACATGTTTGAAATTTATAGATATTCAACACACAAGAAGGAGTGTTGTCTAGCGAGCAAGGAGTATATGTTGCAGAGGTTGTTACTGATAAAAATATAAAGCAAGCAAAAGGGCGATTCAAATTGTATGATGACCTAGAAAATGGGGTAATGTCCAATGCTCTTCCAAATCTTGATATGTTAACAAAAATAAAATGTTAACTTTTAAGTGCTGCTAGAAAATACTGAATTTTAACTTGTATTTACAGTAATATTATCTTTTAATGACACCTGGTGTAATTTGTTTGACAGGAACCTGTTAAATCTGGGTCTCCTATTCGCCAAACTTCAGTGAAAAGAGAGACAACAAACATGGGGAAAAAGGATATTCCAAAGGCCACAAAAAAGCTTGGTCTGTTATAGTGTACTTCTGCCAATTGTGAGATTGGAATTGAATGTATTTTTTTTTTCTTTTTTGACAAAATCTTCATGTAATAATAATCCTCTCTTATGTAGCAGATGGAGATAAGTCAAAATCTGCAAAGGAAGAGGCACGTGAATTGCAGCTTAAGGAGGAAGCAGCTGTGCGTCTGATGGTCAAGCATATACAAGAAATTCTGTCTCTAATGCTGAGAGCTCTTGGGGAAATTGCTATAGCCAATCCTGTATTTACTCATATGAAGCTACCATTCTTGGTAAGAAATTTAGGCAGGATTTGTGCTGTCTCTTATATTAGTAATCTTTAATGTACTTTTCATTTTGTTATTTGTGGGACTTTAGTTTAGTATCTAAAATACTGCACACTTTTGGAAGCCTTCCAACACTCTTTTATGAGCTTTTTCAATAGAAGATATTATAAAAAATATTTTGGATATACTAAAAGTTAACATAGAAATTATTTATGATCTATGACAAAAATCAGCAGTATCTATTGAGAAACAAGCTGAAACCACTGCCATAAAATCTTTTACAAGTGTTGGCAAATCTCAAGGATTAACATATGATAATTATGTGATTGCATAAAATAAGCAATAAGAATAAAATCAGCAAACTATATGAACATAAAGAAACCCTTTTGAGAAAAAACGCCACATAAGAAATATGTCAAGTATTTAATAAATTCTAAACAAGGAGATACATCCAACACACTGACACTTTCTTCATGTAGACAGCCCTCTAGGAGCACTTATGTACTTAAAAAATAAACTTATGAAATTACCATCTCATTCCTTCATTTTTTAGAGAAATAGGAGAAGAATACCACAACTGGTTTCCGAAAACAATGTACCATCAAACCATAGTAAATGCAAAACTCCCATGTCCAAAATAAAGAGTCTCTTTTGAGAATAGTAAATGTAACTTCTAGTGAGCATTAATAGAAAAAGATGTACTTCATACCAATAACAGATGGCATCTTTGACTTGTCACTCCATAATGGTCCATAATGGCCCATATTCCAAGGTAAGCATCCAAAAGAATCACCCAACTCATATGAGAGCCACCAAAAACATGCAAGAATTGATAAGGTATATCTTGTCTGGTAGATTGATGAAAACATGAGAACTTGTTTTCTTTTTCAAAAGCATAACTTTTATGGAGAAAACATAAGCTAGTTTGACAGTACAAGGCTAAAGGTTATAATAACAACTAACAAAAACTGGATATCATAATATAATAATTGATAGTTCGAATCAAATAACAACAGCCATATATGCAATATGAAGTGGAGTGGCACCATTGTGAGATTTAGTGATAAAAGTGTAATTTCTCAAGTGGGAAAGAACATGAAACAAGTTCATTGTGCCCTTCCCTTGCAGTGACGTGGAGAAGACTTCTCCACATATAATCTTTGAATGCTGCTCAGATCGCCATCTCTATAGGCAACGAACACATCACTCCTCATCCTTCCTTTCTTCTGCTTCTTCATATGCCCAAAAGATGTGCTCCAAGATTACTTTCCAAGCATGTTGGGGATACGTTAAGTGTTAATTTTAAGCAATCGGATGTTAATTTTAAGTAATCAGATTGTAGATGAACAGTAACAGCAAAGAAAACACAAGACAAGACACACCAATACCCTGGGAAAACCTCCCTCTTGGAGGTGAAAAACCCAGCCACCAAAATACAATATGTATACCTTATCAATTCTTAAATGTTATGATCAACATCATTCTTATAAAACCCTAAACTAACTAAGTACCTATCAATTCTTTCATACCAAGCTCTAGGAGCTTGCTTGAGGCCGTAGAGAGCTTTCTTCAGTTTGCACACATGAGTTTCTCTATTATGAATCTCATAACCTTCGGGTTTTTCAACATAGACTTCTTCCTCAATAACACCATTAAGAAAAGCAATCTTTACATCCATCTGATGTAATTTCCAACCTTTGGCTGCAACAATAGCTATAATAGTTCTAATGGATCTAGCAACAGGAGCTAATGTTTCTTCATAATCTATGCCTTCCTTTTGAGGAAAACCACGAGCTACAAATCTAGCTTTATATTTCTCTATACTACCATCAGCAACATGTTTACTTTTAAACAACCATTTGGAAGAAACAATAGACCTACCTTTAGGTCTAGGCACAACATCCCAGACATCATTCTTGATGATGGATTGATACTCTTCGTCTATAGCTAACTTCCATGCTTGTTGGTTCATAGCTTCTTCTATGCTGGATGGTTCAGCCTCAATGATGTTGCACATCATTGCAACATAGTTGGAGAGCTTTTAAGGTCTCTTACTTTCTCTGAAAGTGCCCCTAGGAGCTACAAACTTTTCTGCATCTTGAATTGTGCTTCTAACCAAAAGTGGTCTTTTCTTGCTAACTGTAATATCTCTAAGTCCATCATTTGGAACCAGAGGCTCAGGAGAATCATCATGCTCAATAGGTTTGGGAGGCTCAATAGACTCCCTTTGAATCTCAGGGTTAGTATCAATATCCATAGCTTGATTATCATTAACTTCTTTATCATTATCAATAAGAGAACCTTTAGATTTCTTGAAAGCAATATTTTCTTCAAAGGTGACATTTCTACTTACCTCAATATACCTTTGACCAGGAATGTAGATGCAAAATGCCTTGGAAGATTCACTATATCCAACAAGGATACCTTTCTTCCTAGAAGGCTCTAACTTAGTCCTCTTTTCCTTTGGCACATGAACATAGACAGGACTTCCAAAGATCCTTAGGTGGTTGATATCTGGTTTGACTCCAGTGAAAGCTTCCTCGGGAGTTATGTTCTTCAGGACACGGTGAGGGCATCTATTCTGAATGTACATTGCAGTCTTGGATGCTTCAGCCCATAAGGAGGTCTGCAGGTCCTGATCGTGAATCATAGCTTTGGTAGCTTCAACAATGGCTCTATTCTTTCGTTCAGCTACCTAATGCACAACCTTTGCAAGCATCAACATGAAGTTGATTAAGTTTAGGCATACCTTTAACCATCTTTTCAAGTGAAGGAAGTGCCTGATAGTGAAGATGGCCGAGCCTTCTATGCCACAGTTCGCAAGATTCAGGAGCTTCATGAATGAGTGCTCGAATGGGGTTAGCTGAAAGCTTATACAAACTATCATATCTATTTCCAATAACACGAGCATATTTAATACTAGATTTCTTAGGCCATGCAAGCACTTTACCCTCAGAAAATGCTATTTGATAACCTTTATCACTAAGATGCAAGGACATGCCAGATTCTAAATTTAAAGAAGTGCTACCAAAACCTCTTACTGAATACTGAGCATCATCACCAATTACCACATGAAGGTTGGACTCTTTCTCCATCAAGTCTGAGATATGCTCTCGATATCCCGTGATGTGTTTAGATGCACCACTGTCTATCAACCAAGTGTTACTATCAGTTGGCACATTGCTGGACAATGCAAAAATGAAGAGATAGTCTTCATTATCCTCTGAGTTTGCAACTTCATTCAGGTTGGCCTCTCCTTGCATGGGTGGATTGTGACATTCTTTGGTATAATGTCCAAACTTGTCATATCTGAAGCAACGGACACGTGAAAGATCCCTTGGCTTCTTCCTTGAATCGTAAGCAGGAGGTCTGAAGTCTCTATCTCTTTTGAAGTTGTTCTTCTTCCAATGGCCTCCCTTTCTTCTAACATGTTGGGATGTAAGCACATGTTGATCACCTCCATGAGTTCCTTTATGCATATCTTTGGCAGCAAGGTGTGACTCCTCTTGAATACAATCTGACTGGAGGCGATCGAAGGAAGGAAATTCAGTCTTCCACTTATGCTTTGAATGAAAGGATCCCAAGAGTCAGGAAGACGATTCAAAGCAATCATGACAATATCCTTGTCCACAATCTCGCTTCCAATGGCGCTGAGTTGGTCTTTCAATTCTGAAATCTTCATGAAGAAGGACACGACTGAATCTCCTTTGCTCATTTTGACTGGAAGAAGTTGCTGCCTCAATGTAAGTGTCTGGCTGATGTTGTTGATCTCATATATCCCTTCAAGATGTTTAAACATCTCTTGGTCTGTCTTCAGTTTGGAGATGACTAGAACAAGATGATCCTTCACGGAATCAATAAGGAACTTCTTTGCCTTGAGAGCATTCTTCTTGAATTGGTTTAGTTCTTCTGGATCCGAAGGTTTAGTCAGATCCTTGTCTTCCACAAACTGTAACAGCTCTAATTCTTCAAGAGCAAGGAGGACACGGACCTTCCATGACGTGAAATTGAGGGCACCTTCAAGTCTGTCCTCTACCTTCAGACCTGTAACCATCTTGCAAAACTAAAACAGCAAACTGAAAGTGAAGGGCAACTAATAATCTGATTATTTTGAATGAACCTAAAGCTCCGATACCATGTTAATTTTAAGCAATCAGATGTTAATTTTAAGTAATCAGATTGTAGATGAACAGTAATAGCAAAGAAAACATAAGACAAGACACACCAATACCTTGGGAAAACCTCCCTCTTGGAGGTGAAAAACCCAGCCACCAAAATACAATATGTATTATCTCAAATGTAGGCAATTACAATACAACGAACTTATCTCAGATTGCTGTCCAAACAGCAAGTTAGCAGAACAGTGAAGAATGCAGCTCTTATCAACAACAGATGACTAAAGGAGATCAACAGCAGATGTCTAAGGGAGAATGGATCAGAATTGCACAAGAAGAGACTTCAAAATCTTGACAACTTTGCCTAACAACAGCCTTGAATAAGTTCGCCAATATTGGAGAGCAGATTATATCCGTGGTAGATGATTGATTGAATGACTTCATTGGTTGTTAGTTTTATATCAACCTTTTGGCGCCAAATACCCCCAAGTCGGCTTGCATGTTTATTTAATTATATTACATTGTCATTATACATTCCTCACGTTACACATTTGGGTCTAGCTTAATAATAGATTTATATGAGAGATAATACATATGAATTTTAATTGTCATTGACAACATTAAAATTCAATAATCAGGTATCTGTGCTAGCTATTATTTTCAACATAAAGTACATTGCAAATACATCCATAGGAAATACATAGACAATTAAGTGTTAGAATCAAGGCCCATGGCCTTCTTTGTAATGTCCCCTTCTGGATTTACGCTGGAATTTGCCCACAAAAATGAATATTAATGCTATTATCTGCTGCTCAACAATGGTCTTTCCCTGATATGTATATGTGTTTCTTTTTACTGATTGCTTCAGATGTTTCAATCTACCCTGATGTTCCTTTTCCAATTGATTGCCTGCTTTTAAGTCTGCTATTGCAACTTTCAGATTCAAGTCTTCTGTTGCATATCATCTACAGATGCTATGATTGAATTCCTTTATTTCTTGATGTCCTTTTTTGGATGAATTGCTGTTCCTTTTATATCTCCATTTGTGGGGAGTCACGCCCTTTTATTGTGGGGGAGTCACGTCCTTTCTTTGCAAGGGATACATCCCTTCACAAAGGGTCGCTGGTCCTTTTTCTCTATTTATTTACTGCTAATAATATCGTTTACCCAAACTCAGTCGGCCCATTTAAATAGTTTGCTATTTAATCCTATTAATTATGGTAGGCCATATTAAGTGCTTCTTGTTAATCTTTTATTGAATTATTATCTTCCTAGATCGGTTCCTAATATTGAACCTGGGGGGGTTGGCTCTCTTAAAATAATAGTTGTTATTTTAAGTTTATAATTCTGGGTCGACTTTAGATAGGTTAATATTATTAAATTTAGCAATTAGTTTTATCTTTATTTGGTCGGCCTTAATATTTGGTCCTTGATGAGGTCGGCCTCCTTTAATCTTAAATCCTAAGTTATTGGTTTGGGTATGGGTTGTTAGAAGTACGATTGCCGTTGCACCAAAAGATTGACCCGTTAATGCCCGATGCAACCACTAGACAAATAGAATTCACAAGAGGCGGTTAAGCCATGTCACAAACCCGAGCACTGCGCTGCACAACACAAGGAGACCAAGGGCGCACACCTTTCAACAATCCCCCCACCCTAGCGTAAGCGAGGGGGTTTGAACCTATGATCTAGGCGCTGATACCATTGTTAAGAAGTATGGTTGCTGTTGCACCAAAAGATCGACCTGTTAATGCTCGATACAACCACTAGACTTATAGAATCCACAGGAGGCGGTTAAGCTATGTCACAAACCCGAGCGCTGCACTGCATAGCACAAGGAGAACAAGGGTGCACACCTTGCAACATGAGTATGGGTACAGATTCGCGGGTACGACAAAAAAATGTTTCCTTGGGTACGGGTACGGGTACATCCGTATACACACACACATGTATGTATGTATACATATATTATATATATGTTCAAACATCAAAATTCTTAAAATAAAAATTGTATCAATGTATAATTATAAGAAGAGTGATACTCATGAATCCATAATTGCCAATAAATATCAATAAATATCAAAAATAGAATTTTGATACTCATTCATAATTTGCAAAAATGAAAATACTCAAGTCTCAGGATGCCATTACACAATGAAAATTCAAATTATAATCCATTTTAATATTCATGTTATTCTTCATTAGAAGTATCAAGGTCAATATCAACATTCGGTTCAATTTCATTTGAAGCACAATCAATTGGATTGCCACTACCACTAGCTGTGTCAAGTGCAAAAGCTGGTTCAATTTCATTTTTCAAACATTTGACAAAATGCCAAATCATTAACAACACAAGTATAGAGATTTCACAAAACATAACCAAACAGCTGCTACATCTGTTAAATGTAAATCAACTGAAATCAATCTTAGTAATGCTGATATAAAGTTTACTTACCCCATGTTCATAGTTATAGCTCACAAATGCAATTGAAATGATATTTAATTGCTTGCTTGCTGGCATATTCTGATTAAAAATGCTGTCACAAAGTTATGAGAGTGAAATTGAGGTTTTAATTTATGAAACTATAGAGGAGGACCCATAGAGAACCCAGACACCTAGGAAGAACCCAAGCCGTATATTTTTCAATGTGAGGGTCCCTAAACTAACTCTTGGAGATTTGTCTTATTTATTTAATTTGGTTGACCCAACATTTGCACAATATTGTAGATATCTCTTAATGTGAAGACAAGAACTTTATATATTAATATGAGGATTAGAAACATGACACACATCTATGAACTCAAATGCAATAAATTCGTATCTTTTTGGTTCACTCTAGTTATTGTCATATTCTAGATCAACCAAAAATAAAAATCTCATGATGATAGGAATATGTTTATAATAATCATAGACACTCATTGAGTAGACGTATCAGAAACACATCAGGTTGAACCAAACATAGAGCATACACATGAATATATGCAAACACGGATCATACATGTAAACACATGTTTTGTTAGATCCCTTCTTATTGACTAGAATACATCCATTGATTTATTTTTTTACCTTGTAGGTTGGCAGGATCAAAGAAGAAAGAAAGAAGTATTTGGATCTGGAATAGGCAAGTGCATCAAAGGGTTTGTTATGGGCTAGGAAGGGGGCCTAACCTTGCCTTACTACTCCCATGAGTGAGGAAGGGGGCCTTGTTGAATATTTTGTCATTGATGTCAAAGGTTGATGATCAAGGTTGTATAAATTGTATTTGGATTTGCAATAGGCAAATGCATCAAAGGGTTTGTTATGGGCTAGGAAGGGGGCCTAACCGTGCCTTACTACTCCCATGAGTGAGGAAGGGGGCCTTCTTGAATATTTAGTTGTTGATGTTGAAGGATGATGAGCAAGGTTGTATAAATTTTGGAGGATTACTCAATGTAATATGGAACTATGTTTGGCTTTCTGAAAAGAATCGGATTGAGACGCTTATCAAGCTGCTGATTATTCATTAGATCTTCATCAATTACTTGCTTGAGCCACTTGTTTGTGTGCTTGAGCTGCTTAGTTGTTTGTTTGAGCTGTTTGGGTGTCTGCTTAAGCTATCTAGATGTCTACTTTACTTCCTAACGTAAAGTCTTTTTACCTCAATGGTATCAGAGCAGGTTGCCTTCAGAAATAGAGCTTAAATGCTTGGAGGTTGATCCTGATGGCACACATTGTTGGTAATATTGTCATTGATGTCAAATATAAGAAGACACTGTCAAAAGAATTAGATGAGACTGTTTGACAAGATTGTTGTCCTTGATAATTTAATAGGTGTAATATAGTACTATGAAATAAAAGTTAATATTGTTGAAGACCAGTTTATCTACACTTTAATGCAAGTATTATATTCAATATGTCCCAAGCATGTTGAAAACATGGAAGTCAGAAGATCACTTGTGGCAACTTCTGAGCTTACGTGGATATGCAATGAGTGGATTGATAGATGATGCTCAGACACTTGTTGAACATGCAATTTGAAACTTATAACCATAGGATAATCATAGGCTCTCTTACAATGAGCTCATGAATGAGGAGTCTGCAACTCTAGCTTTGTGTGACCTTGCACCTTGTTTTGGTGAAGGTGATGAAGACGCCATATCACAACAGTTTGGAGTATCTCTTCTGATTGTAAGTCATGATGAGAATGCTTATATTATACAGACCTTTCAGAGATGCCGTTGGGGGAAGAAAGATTCATTAAGACTCATGATTCATTACGAGAAAAACTCAATTCATTTTATTGACCAATCTAATGACAAAGACTGGTCAAGTCTCTGTCGCTAAGAATACAAAGACATGGGAGTGGAAGATGTGTTTGCTGGAGTATATCACAAAAGAAGTGGCACTGGAGTTGCGATATGAAGCATGTGAAAAGGAAGCTTTGTGATTCAAGGTTTGTAATCCTTTCTCTGAATTAGAGAAGATAAAGGCACAGTCGTAGCCAAAGTCCAAACAATGATTATTACATACGAGGATACTGCAGTCACAGCCGAACACATGTATGGTTATCAAAGAAGCTATGGTAAAAGTCACTCCAAAAGCCGAAGGGATTGCATAAAAAATTAAAGTTTATAATAATATGCAGCAATCTGTTCTATGACAGCGATCTGTATATTTATCAGCATGCACTGTGATAGCAGTGATCTGTGTATTAGTTAATAATATAATAAGTGCCAAAGACAGCATGAATATTTTTTTAATGTTGTGTCCACTGGAAACATCAGCGATTAGAAGGAATTATATAAAGGTGACTACAGACAGCCCGATGCCAAAGTTAATGTTTGTGTGTACAAATTTTAATACGTCTCTTCATTCTGATCATGTTCCTACCCACATAGATGGCGGCGACTCTGATATTGTTGCCACGGATTCTATGAAGGATACAGTCTATGCAAGGATGATGAAGTTTGAGTTTGGAACAACAATTATAAAAGAAAAAGCTAACATAACGTTAGAAATATGAGCACCCGGTAATATAATAAAGATTAAATAAAGTAGTCTTTATTGATTTCGGTTGAGATGGTCGATAATAGTTATGAAAATATGGCATCGATAATATTGAATTGATCATGAAGATAACCCGTAGTTATGAAACGATATCATCACAACCTATGGCTTCAAAAAGATGTAACCTTATGATTGGTTACGTGAAAGGTATATATATATAAGGGAGAATGAGCCGCGTGTTGTGAGAAAGATGAAGTATGTGTAAAGTGTGGAGAAGAATGTGAGTGGAGTAGAATGTTTTGAGCAAAGTGATGTGGGTAAATAAAATGCATCTTATACACCAGAAATATGTAAAGAAAATATAAATATGTGCTTCAGGACAATCAAATATACACTTCATATAACAGTTTTGAGAAAGAGAGTAAGAGAAGATTAATATTCAGGATAGAGTGAAAATTATATGCAGATTGATAAAGTAATTGTAAGGGATATTGGAACAAAATCTAAGAACATATGCAGAGACACCAGTCAGTTTGCGAAGCGATTGTGATCAGTAGTGTGGGAGTTTTATGATCATCATTCAACCATATTGGAGGAACTTTAAGGAAGATTATGTGCAGATTGAATAAAATATTGAGAAAGGTTTTATAACAAACTTATTGTCATAATATTAGCAGATTTGAAAAGAAAATATAGTTAGATTTGTGGAGTAAAGTGGTATCCATCATTCGTTGAGAAAACAACGTTGTAAGGTGGAAATTAATATTTGTGAGGTTGGTGCCTCATTTAGGTGGAGTTAGTGCTTCATCCTTGTGGGTTGGGGCTCACTAAATCAGATTTGGGAGTTGGTGCTTCTAGTGGGTTGGTGCTCACAAATTCTCTATTGGGTTGGTGCTTCTAGAGTTAGGGGTTGGTGCCTACACCCAATGTAAAAGAAGAATTGTATAAAAGCATTAATTTTCCATGGTTTTCTCTTGTAAGGGTTAGCACGTATATATCTTGTGTTCTATTTGTGTTCATAGTAGTTAGATCTCATGTGAATAATGATACACAATGAATATGTTTATGAGATAAGTTATATGTTTGTGATTAAAGTTCAAGAAGTAAAAGTTTGTAAATATACCGATTCACCCCTCACCTCCCCCCTAGTATATTCTTGTGCTCTTCACAGATAAGTGCTCTTGAACGTCTTGCTATGAATAGAGCTCCTTTATTTGATGGCTCCAACTATGCATTTCAGAGTGTTTAAATGTGAGCTTATTTGATGTCTCTTGGTTTTGATGTTTGAAATAGCGTGGTGACTGGTTACATGATTCCTTCAAATCCTCTAATGGATGTTGATAGGAAGAAGGCTTTTGAAAACAATGCAAATGTCATGAATGCAATCTTATGTGGTTTGTCTTAGACAAAATTTGTAAAAGTTATGCATTGTCATACAGCTCATGACATTCGGGAGAAACTACGAAAAACATACGAAGGAGATGGCAAGTTTAAGAAAGTAAAACATCAGACCGATAGAAGAATTTTTCAAAGTCTCAAGACGTAGGAAGAGGAAAATGTTGCTGCTTGTTTTCTGCGAGTAGATGAAGTTGTTGACTCTATCAAGGATTTAGGAGAAAAGGTTGAGGAGTCTAGTGTAGTCCAGAAAATTTTAAGGTCTCTTTGCAATTTGATGCAAAGGTTTCAGTGATTGAAGAGATGACATAATTTGATAAGTTGACTGTTGAAAAGCTTCATGATATTCTATCAACCTATGAGATGAGAACAATCTCTAGTTCTTCATCCAAAAGGGAGGCATCCTTAAAAGCTTCGAAGAAAGGAAAAGATAGAGTATGTATCTAGTGAAAGTTTTGATGAAGAATCTGATTCTGAAGAACTGCATTTTATAAGGAAGTTGAAGAAAGGTTTGGGTAAATATAATGGCAAGTTGCCTTTCAAGTGTTTTAACCAGAGTTACAAGACTCGCAGAGTCTAGCATTGACTCGGTGAGTCTCGAGGCCGAGGCCAGAGGACCCCAGGATTGGACTCAGCCTCGACCAAGTTTGGCCGGGTCTACACTTCTATCTGACTCGTTAGACTCACCGAGTCTCGAGGCCAGGACTCACCGAGTCTCGAGGCCAGGACTTTGCCACCTAGCAAGGTTATAAAAAGCCAAAAAAAATTATAATTTATAGTTTATAGTCCTGATGGCTGTCACAATCGATATTTCAAAAAGAAAAAAGAAAATGTTTATAGTTTCTTACTACACAGTGTGATCCCTACTCCTAGCTAGTTTTCTTTAACTTCTTAATTTCAAGGTTGCATGGGTATGGGGTACTCGGAGACGTTGGAGACTGGTACAGGTACCGGTACGGCTATTTTTTCAAAATAGGAGACAGGGGTACTTGGAGACGCCAATTTTTTTAAAAATATAATTTAATAATTTATAGAAAATCTGAAAATATAATGACATTGAACTTTCAAAACAAGAATTAACATTCACTTTGAAGTTTAAGTACACAAATGTGAAATGAGTCAAATCAAAATGTCATACAAATGTCTGAAAATGGGGTTCACGTCAGTGGTTTTTGCTTCTGCCCATGCATCACGTCAAACTTTTTGACTTTTGCACGTGTTATTTAGGGTGGAGACGGGAGGGTTCGTTGACGTGGAGTCTCCTATGTGTAGAGACATCTCCTGACGGGTCTCCGGTACGGGAGACGCGTACCAGTCTCCAGTACGCGTTCTAGGGGGTTGGGTACGGGTACCCATGCAACACAACTTAATTTGTAATCAGTGTGTCAGCAAGATTCCATGTAGCAAACTTGGATGAAGTATACTTGGAATTTCCCACTAATGTTTTAATTCAGATTAAAATATTTATATGCGATTGAAAGAAGAGAAGCACTATGCCCTAAAATGTGGTTGCCTTCTATTAAGATGTTTTTTTGAAATTATGACCAATTTATGACATTTTAGCAACTATGGATCAAGCAAACTGTTCTACAACATTAAAACCCTCCTATTATTATATACATGTTAAGAACTTTTACTCTACACACAACAATGATTTATAGTTCATCAATGGACTTAAAATTATTTGATTGATTCCCAGATTTGACGTTGTGGCAGCTGCATTATCTCCTAAGAGCCTTTCAGATATTTAACACGTGTTTGTTTTAACCTATTACAACAAACTGTTCTAATTGCATTGTATACTTTCCCAATTATAGAACTATCTTCATTACCAATAGAACTATATCCCAATCAACAATGAGCAAAATAGATTTGAAGAGAGTGCATTAATAAACAATATAATAGGTTAGACTTTGCACTGTTTTAGAGCAGCAAAGATTCTAAATTATATGCGTAAATTTAAATAAACAAAACATGCTCATGCAATGACCATACATTCTACATGTACTTGAGATGATTATGAGTTCTCTAGTTAAAATGCTCCTCTGAGCCATAGACTTCTAGGCTCCTCTAGTTACAATGTTCCTCTAAAGTCTAAGGTTCAGAGGAGCATTGTAACTATAAAAATTAATATAGAATGTATTGGCTCCTTTGAGCCTTAGACTTCTAGACTCTAGCTTTTATGTTGATACGTGCTTTGAACTTTTGATGCCATGGATTTCATATTCCATGAATTGTATAGACATTTGACACTATTTATATTTATAATGTGTTATTTAGTTTAGATTATTTCCACCCCAAGCCTAAAATTTGCGTTTATATTTATGTGATGAATGTAAACTTGTGTATGTGTTCATAGTAGTTTCTATTTGATGAGATTATTGCGTTTTTGAGGTTTATTTATTAAAAAATGCATGAAAGAAGTTTAAAATTGTTTAAAATCTTTGAATTTCTTGGGTTTTTCAATTTGCCGAGTCTTGGCCGAGTCTTTGCCGAGTCTGGGCGCCGAGTTTGAGTCCGAGTCAAAAATCAGCTTGCCAAGTCTGAATTGAGTTTGAGAGTTGTAACTCAGGTTTTAATTGTGGCAAGGTAGGACATTTTGTAGCTAAATGTCCACATGTAAAAAGTGAGGACAGCAACCACGGAAACTAGTCTAAGTTCAACAATAAGAAGTACAGGGGAAAAGAAAAGAAGGCTCAAAAATTCAAAAAGATTCTCTATTCAAAGGAGGAAAATGTTTTAGTAGTTGTTAGTGATGAAGAGTCTTTAAGTGATGACATATTGTTCATGGCCATAGAAGAAGCACACATTGAAAACCAAAAAGATGAAGATCATATTGATGAAGAGGAAGGAGAAGTGGATCTTGAACAAGAGCTCTAAGTGAAATCAAGAAACATAGAAAAATTAGAACTTGAAGTTGCTGCTATAAGAAGGGAATGATTAAAGAACCAAGACATCTCAAGCCCTTGGAGATGCAGAGAAGATGATAATTGATTTGAAGATTCAGGTTGAAGAAGCAAAGAAGATAGAAGAAGAAATTAGAAGTCAACTTAAGCTCTAAGAAGAAAACTGTGAGAGACTTGAAGCTGAAATTGTTTCACTTAGAAAATTGGATAAATCTTTGACACAGTTGAATCATGAAAAGGTTGATCAGCAAAGTCCCATGTCTTTGGACAAGGTGTTTGACTCACAAAAATAATCTACTGATAAAGGCGGAGTTGGCCTTGAAGAAGGTCAAAGTTCTAAGTCTACAAAAGAACAAATCAAAAGATCAATGATAACAGCACAAAGGATTCACCTTAAAAAATCAGAAACAATGCTTTCAAAGGCCTCCTATCTCAAGGCAAGCACATACGACCAGGTTTAACAATTCTTTCTTTTATGGTTATTGTTTCTCTTGCAATTATTTTGGACACATGGCAATCAACCGTAGAATGTTTGCAAGAAATGATTTCAGATTTATGAGTAGGAACTCTTTTGCCCCTCCAAGGAATTACAATGTTATATGTTATAAATGTAATAACTTTGGTCACACTGCAAAAGCTTGTAAAAGTGGTATGGCAGATTTCTCAAAGTAGGACCAAAAGGTTGAGAAAAAGGACAAAGCAAAGGAGGTTACTAAGGTTTAGAGAAACAAGGAGAAAAAAGTTTTAGAAGAATCCTTGGTTGTGCAAACAACCTTTCTTGCCCATAATGAAAAGGGTATATGGTATGTTGATAGTGGCTGTTCTAGGTATATGATTGGGGACGAGCAAATTTCTAACTCTCAAAAGGACGAATGGAGGTAAGGTAAGATTTGGTGGTAATTCTTCTGCCAAAGTTGTAGGTAAAGGTACCCTTGTTTTGAATGATGGTGAAACCAAAGTTGAGAATGTGTTTAATGTAGAAAGTCTAAAACATAATTTGTTGAGTGCGAGTCAGTTATGTGATTAAGGACACAATTTGGTTTTCAATTCAGATTGTTTTGAAATTAGTAAAGATGGTAATCATATTGTTGATGCAAGTAGTGTTGCTAACAATCTATACATTCTTGATGATATCAAACTTGAAAACTGCTGTTTGAGTTAGGTGGATGAAAGTTGGCTATGGCATAGGAGGTTGGGACACATGAATTTTGATAGTCTTGTTCAAATCAGCAGGAAGGAAGCTGTCAAAGACATGCCAAAGCTCACTAAACCTTCAGGCATTGTTTGCAAAGAATGTCAACCGGGAAAGCAAACAAGGAAGAGTTTCAAATCAAAAGAGTATTCTAGCACAGATTCTCTTGAGTTGATTCATATTGATTTGTGTGGGCCTACAAGAACTAAGGGTTTGCAAGGTGAGAAGTATTTTATGCTTTTGATTGGTGATTTTTCAAGAATGTCTTGGTTTACATTTTTGAAAGAAATTTTCAGAGGCACTTGAAAAGTTCAAGGCTTTTAAAGCCCCAGTGGAGAATTAGAAGGGTTTAAAAATAAAATGCTTACTTTCAAACAATGGGGGAGAGTTCACTTCAAATGAGTTTGTAAATTTCAGTGAAAAACATGGCATAAAAAGACACCAGTCAGCTGCAAGTACACCTTAACAAAATGGTGTTGTTGAGAGAAAGAACAAATCAGTCCAAGAAATGGCTCGTAGTATGATGAATGAGTCTGAAGTGAAGGATTCTTTTTGGAGAGAGGCCGTGCACATTGTTGTCTACATTTTGAACAAAACTCCATATGAACTGTGGAAAGGTAAGGCTTCTTCAGTTAAATACTTTAGAATTTTTGGTAGTCCTTGTTATAATAAGAGGGATGAAGACAGTCTTGGGAAGTTTGGTTCCAGGGCTGATGAAGGGATTTGTTTAGTACACTTTTCAAAAAGTAAAGCTTATAGAGTTTTTAGTAAAGGGTTACACAAAATTGTTGAATGTGCTAATGTGAAGGTTCATGATGACACTAACATATGTGATAAGATGCAAGATGATGATGGTAATTGTCAAATAGATGAAGAAGAAAGTGTTGTTCAACAAACACCTTCAAATGTACAACATGGAACAGTAGATGCAAATTCTAGAATAGCTGATTTTAATTCTGAAAATGCATCTTCAAGTGTTCAACATGGGACAGCAGATGAAACTACAGAAAATGCACCTACAGTTGACAAAGGTAAGAACACTTTCAAGAGCTTTTTGAAGACTTCATCAAAGTTTGTTCAAAGAAATCATCCTATTGATCATATTTTGCAAGAGGATAGACCAAAAGCCACAAGAAGTGTTAAATATTTTGAAAATGAAGATATCTCCTTGCTGTACATGATTGAGCTTAAAAGTTTTGAGGAGGCAGTTGAAGATAAACATTGGGTGGCAGCCATGGAAGAAGAGCTTGATCTGATTCATAAAAGTGAAATACAAGAACCCAAGGCCCAAATACAAGAACGTGATTGGCACAAAGTGGGTATATAGGAATAAGCTAAGTGAAGATGGTAAAGTGGTGAGGAACAAGGCGAGACTTGTGTGCAAAGGTTGAAGGTATTGACTTCGAAGAAACTTTTGCTCCTGTTGCATGCTTAGAAGCTATTAGAATGTTCTTAGCATTTGCTGCTTATAAAGTTTTTAAAGTTTTTAAATGGATGTTAAATTTGTTTTTTTTAATGGTAATTTGAATGGAGAAGGTTATAGAGAGCAGCCTGATAGGTTTGTTTTATCAAAAAATCAGAACTATGTATGCAGGTTAAAAAAGACTCTTTATGGTCTTAAATAAGCCACACGTGCTTGGTATGCTACACTAGATGGTTATTTGCAGCAGTAGGGATTCAGAAGAGGGATAGTGGACAGCAATTTGTATGTTAAAGAAGTTAACCATATGCTGATTGTTGTAATTTACTTTGATGATCTGATTTTTGGTAGTAATTGTGAAGAAGTGTGTCAAGCTTTTGCTACTTATATGAAAGATTTCAAAATGTCCATGTTGGGTGAGTTTTCCTTCTTTCTTGGCTTGCAAATTCACCAATCAGATAGAGGGATTTTTATTTATCTAACGAAGTATATTAGAGAGATGTTGAAAAAGGTTTAGAATGGATGATTGCAATCTTGTGAGCACTCCAATGGTGACTAGATGCAAGTTAAGCAAATATGGTGAGTCTCCTGATGCTAATTAAACTTTGTATAGGTCTATGATAGGAAGTGTTGATGTGTTTTTTATGCACATGCAAATACAAAATAAAATACCCAAAAATATCTTATCCTCTCTTGAACAAAGTTACTCAAATGCTTAAGACTGGCTTAAGGATCACTTGAGACAACTCCAAGGTTCTTGTATGTCGGGTCACAACTTGTGGATAAGCTCATTGGTTTGATGTGATTATGTTGGAATCACGAGGGGACTTATGTTGAATTGTTGAATGCTTGAATTGCTGGAACTTGATCATTTGATGTAGCAATCTTGTGATGCCTTTTTTATCCTAAACTAGCTTGAGTTTAAAAAAGGACAAAAGGAAAGGGCTGAGGAAGCCTATTCTAATCCTAAAAACGCAAGAAAATGGGTGAATGATTATATGAAATCCTACTGGGTGAGGTCTCACCATCAAACTGAACAATTTGACACAAGCTCAGTGCAGTCTTCTAAGAGATAATTCAAAGATGTTCAAATCATTATCATCAAACATTGATTACCATCCGAGTTAATGCATAAGCAATGGATATATAACTGTTTGAAGTTAAGCTCATATCATTCCAGTTGACCACGCAAGGCACACTTACAATCAACAAGAGGCTAGTGGTATGGACTAAACAGATTCCACACAAATGCATTAAACAAA
>NC_081411.1:293362143-293367143 GCF_030272615.1 Cryptomeria japonica | reverse complement strand
CTTAATACACCAAATAATATCGTTAGGGATCATATTGTGTCGTACGGGGTCGTAGGACACAATATGACCCCTAACGACATGATTTGGTGTCTTAAGGGGTCCTATGGTGTCGTTAGGGGTCATATGGTGTCTTGGGACACCATAGGACCCCTTAAGACACAATATGACCCCTAATGACACAATATGACCCAAAGTGACCCAATATGGTGTCATTAGGGGTCATATGGTGTCTTAAGGGGTCCTATGGTGTCCCAAGACACGATATGACCCCTATGGACACCATATGACCCCTAACGACACCATAGGACCCCTTAAGACACCGAATCATATCGTTAGGGATCATATTGTGTCGTACGGGGTCGTAGGACACAATATGACCCCTAACGACATGATTTGGTGTCTTAAGGGGTCCTATGGTGCCGTTAGGGGTCATATGGTGTCTTGGGACACCATAGGACCGCTTAAGACACAATATGACCCCTAACGACACAATATGACCCAAAGCGACCCAATATGGTCTCATTAGAGGTCATATGGTGTCTTAAGGGGTCCTATGGTGTCCCAAGACACCATATGACCCCTATGGACACCACATGACCCATAACGACACCATAGGACCCCTTAAGACACCAAATCATGTCGTTAGGGGTCATATTGTGTCCTAAGACCCCGTACGACACAATATGATCCCTAACGACATGATTTGGTCTCTTAAGGGGTCCTATGGTGTCGTTAGGGGTTATATAGTGTCTTGGGACACCATAGGACCCCTTAAGACACAATATGACCACTAACGACACAATATGACACAAAGCGACCCAATATGGTGTCATTAGGGGTCATATGGTGTCTTAAGGGGCCCTATGGTGTCCCAAGACACCATATGACCCCTATGGCCACCATATGACCCCTACCAACACCATAGGAGCCCCTAAGACACCAAATCATATCATTAGGGATCATATTGTGTCGTATGGGGTCGTAGGACAAAAGATGATCCCTAACGACTTGATTTGGTGTCTGAAGGGGTCCTATGGTGTCGTTAGGGGTCATGTGGTGTCCATAGGGGTCATATGGTGTCGTTAGGGGTCATATGGTGTCTTGGGACACCATAAGACCCCTTAAGACACAATATGAACCCTAACGACACAATATGACCCAAAACGACCCAATATGGTGTCATTAGGGGTCATATGGTGTCCCAAGACACCATATGACCCCTATGGACACCATATGACCCCTAACGACACCGTAGGACCCCTTAAGACACCAAATAATATCGTTAGGGATCATATTGTGTCGTACGGGGTCGTAGGACACAATATGACCCCTATGGACCCATAACGACACCATAGGACCCCTTAAGACACCAAATCATGTCGTTAGGGGTCATATTGTGTCCTAAGACCCCGTACGACACAATATGATCCCTAACGACATGATTTGGTCTCTTAAGGGGTCCTATGGTGTCGTTAGGGGTCATATAGTGTCTTGGGACACCATAGGACCCCTTAAGACACAATATGACCACTAACGACAAAAAATGACACAAAGCGACCCAATATGGTGTCATTAGGGGTCATATGGTGTCTTAAGGGGGCCCATATGGTGTCCCAAGACACCATATGACCCCTATGGCCACCATATGACCCCTACCAACACCATAGGAGCCCTTAAGACACCAAATCATATCATTAGGGATCATATTGTGTCGTACGGGGTCGTAGGACACAAGATGATCCCTAACGACTTGATTTGGTGTCTGAAGGGGTCCTATGGTGTCGTTAGGGGTCATGTGGTGTCCATAGGGGTCATATGGTGTCTTGGGACACCATAGGGCCCCTTAAGACACAATATGACCCCTAACGACACAATATGACCCAAAGCGACCCAATATGGTGTCATTAGGGGTCATATGGTGTCTTAAGGGGTCCTATTGTGTCCCAAGACACCATATGATCCCTATGGACACCATATGATGTCTAACGACACCATATGACCCCTTAAGACATGAAATCATATTGTTAGGGATCGTATTGTGTCATACGGGGTCGTAGGACACAATATGACCCCTAATGACATGATTTGGTGTCTTTAGGGGTCCTATGGTGTGGTTAGGGGTCATATGGTGTCCATAGGTGTCATATGGTGTCTTGGGACACCATAGGACCCCTTAAGACACAATATGACCCCTAACGACACAATATGACCCAAAGTGACCCAATATGGTGTCATTAGGGGTCATATGGTGTCTTAAGGGGTCATATGGTGTCTTAAGGGGTCCTATGGTGTCCCAAGACACCAAATGACCCCTATGGACACCATATGACCCCTAACGACACCATAGGACCCCTTAAAACACCAAATAATATCGTTAGGGATCATATTGCGTCGTACGGGGTCGTAGGAAACAATATGACCCCTAACGACATGATTTGGTGTCTTAAGGGGTCATATGGTGTCGTTAGGGGTCATATGGTGTCCATAGGGGTCATATGGTGTCTTGGGACACCATAGGACCCCTTAAGACACAATATGACCCCTAACGACACAATATGACCCAAAGCGATCCAATATGGTGTCATTAGGGGTCATATGGTGTCCTAAGAGGTCATATGGGTTCATGGGACACCATATGACCCCTATGGACACCATATGACTCCTCACGACACCATCGGACCCCTTAAGACACCAAATCATGTTGTTAGGGGTCATATTGTGTCCTACAACCCCGTAAGACACAATATGACCCCTAATGTTATGATTTGGTGTCTTAAGGGGTCCTATGGTGTCGTTAGGGATCATATGTGTCTTGTGACACCATAAGACCCCTTAAGACACCAAATTGTGTCGTTAGGAGTCATATTGTGTCCTACGACCCCGTAAGACACAAAATGACCCCTAACGACATTATTTGGTATCTTAAGGGGTCCTATGGTGTCATTAGGGGTCCTATGGTGTCCATAGGGGTCATATGGTGTCTTGGGACACCGTAGGACCCCTCAGGACACAATATGACCCCTAATGACATGATTTGGTATCTTAAGGGGTCTGATGGTGTCGTTAGGGGTCATATGGTGTCCATAGGGGTCATATGGTGTCCCATGAACCCTTATGACCTCTTAGGACACCATATGACCCCTAATGACACCATATTGGGTCAGTTTGGGTCATATTGTGTCCTAAGGGGTCATATTGTGTCTTAAGGGGTCCTATGGTGTCCCAAGACACCATATGACCCCTATGGACACCATATGACCCCTAACAACACCATAGGACCCCTTAAGACACCAAATCATGTCATTAGGGGTCAAATTGTGTCCTACAACCCCATACGACACAATATGATCCTTAAGACATGATTTGATGTCTTAAGGTGTCCTATGGTGTCATTAGGCGTCATATAGTGTCTTGGGACACCATATGACCCCTTAAGACACAATATGACCCCTAACGACACAATATGACCCAAAGCAACCCAATATGGTGTCATTAGGGGTCATATGGTGTCTTAAGGGGTCCTATGGTGTCCCAAGACACCATATGATCCCTATGGACACCATATGACCCCTAACAGCACCATAGGACCCCTTAAGACACCAAATCATATCGTTAGGGATCATATTGTGTCGTACAGGGTCATAGGACACAATATGACCCCTAACGACATGATTTGGTGTCTTAAGGTGTCCTATGGTGTCGTTAGGGATCATATGGTGTCCATAGCGGTCATATGGTGTCTTGGGACACCATAGGACCCCTTAAGACACAATATGAACCCTAACGACACAATATGACCCAAAGCGACCCAATATGGTTTCATTAGGGGTGATATGGTGTCTTAAGGGGTCCTATGGTGTCCCAAGACACCATATGACCCCTATGGACACCATATGACCCCTAACAACACCATATGACCCCTTAAGATACCAAATCATATCGCTAGGGATCATATAATGTTGTACGGGGTCGTAGGACACAATATGACCCCTAACGACATGATTTGGTGTCTTAAGGGGTGCTATGGTGTCATTAGGGGTCATATGGTGTCCATAGGGGTCATATGGTGTCTTGGAACACCATAGGACCCCTTAAGACACAATATGACCCCTAACTACACAATATGACCCAAAGGGAACCAATATGGTGTCATTAGGGGTCATATGGTGTCCTAAGGAGTCCTATGGTGTCCCAAGACACCATAAGACCCCTATGGACACCATATGACCCCTAACGACACCATAGGACCCCTTAAGACACCAAATCATGTCGTTAGGGGTCATATTGTGTCCTACGGGGTCGTAGGACACAATATGACCCCTAACGACATGATTTGGTGTCTTAAGGGGTCCTATGGTGTCGTTAGGGGTCATATAATGTCTTGGGACACCATAGGACCCCTTAAGACACAATATGACCCCTAACAACACAATATGACCCAAAGCGACGCAATATGGTGTCATTAGGGGTCATATGGTGTCTTAAGCGGTCCTATGGTGTCCCAAGACACCATATGACCCCTAACAACACCAGTCGTAGGACACAATATGACCCCTAACAACATGATTTGGTGTCTTAAGGGGTCATATAATGTCTTCGGACACCATAGGACCCGTTAAGACACAATATGACCCCTAACAACACAATATGACCCAAAGCGACCCAATATGGTGTCATTAGGGGTCATATGGTGTCTTAAGCGGTCCTATGGTGTCCCAAGACACCATATGACCCCTAACAACACCATAGGACCCCTTAAGACACCAAATAACATCGTTAGGGATCATATTTTGTCGTACGAGGTCGTAGGAAACAATATGACCCCTAACAACATGATTTGGTGTCTTAAGGGGTCCTATGGTGTCGTTAGGGGTCATATGGTGTCCATAGGGGTCATATGGCGTCTTGGGACACCATAGGACAACTGAAGACACAATATGACCCCTAACAACACAATATGACCCAAAGCGACCCAATATGGTGTCATTAGGGGTCATATG